>NW_009913672.1:1148-2329 GCF_000696875.1 Nestor notabilis | reverse complement strand
CCCCCCTGCCAGGGTTGATGATCTGCTGTGGCGCTGACACACTCTTAGGGCTCATGGGCATGTAGTCTCCACCCTTGGGGGGCTCCCTGCCGCTGGGCACAGGGGCTACACCAGGTGACATGGGCATGTACCCATCATCCGTGTGCGGGGCAGAGTTGGTCCGATGATGGCTGCTATCCAGGTGGTGCATCTCCAGACACTCCTCTGGGTAGGAGTGAGTGGGCACAAAGGCTGAGTGCCGGTAGGAGGGCAGACGGCCGACGGGTAGGAGGGCAGCCGGCTGCCACCACAGGGGTAAGAAGGCAGCATCTCCGTGTACTCCTCAATGGAGGCCACAGAAGACTGTGAGGGTGTCTTCTGGTGGGAGATGGTGGGCGAAGTGCCTGCAGAGTGAGTCCGCTTCCTGAATGCCTTCTCCAAGTCTGCAACCTCCTCGCTCCCACCTCGAGGACAGCATGGCGTGCTAGGGTAGCGGGGCTGCTGCTGCGGGTGGCAGGTACGGGGGATGAAGTGGCCGTTGGGGGCTGCCAGGCTGCAGCATGAGGAGGTGGCCTTCCCCCCCATGCAGATGTAGTTGAGCTCTTCGTCGCCCCGAGCTGGCGGGGTGTGCCCCAATGAATCTGGGGTCACACTGCGAAAAGAGCTGCGGAAGTCACACGGGCTGGAACCATACTCATCAGAAGAAATAAATCCACCATCACTAGGGGAGCCGGAAACCGAAGCACTAGACCTTCGTGGAAACAGGCAGTCTGAGGTGGAGCCATGGCCACTAGTGCTGCTGGATGACAGGCTGACTGGACTGGTGGCTGAAGGAGAGCAGCGTGAAGAAGGCATTGGGATGGACCGGCTGTGGTTGAGTGGAGGATGGAGCCTGGAGTTGCCACGGTGTCTGTGCGAATGGGTCCGGTTGGCACTGGGACTAACTGGGCTACCATCCACAGAGGCAGGCCTTGACATTGTGCCTTCCCCATCACTCGATGCTCGAACCCGGAAAGAGTTGGGTTTGCCACCCGTACCTCCACCACCAGCAGGAGAGGTGGCCGTGACACTCTCAGTTCTGGACCGACGACTGAGCCCCACTTGGCTGGGTGGAGGGTTGTTGACATGGTGCCTACTGCGAAGAGGCACAGAGATGGGGTTGGAACAGTTTGAAGAGGACTGGCTCTTGCTGCGGGGCCTGA
>NW_009913672.1:391-1115 GCF_000696875.1 Nestor notabilis | reverse complement strand
GCATGTTCTGTGCCACCACCGAGTCATCCACCTGCATCCAGAACTCACCGGGCCCCGTGACAGCCGAGCGCCCCACCTCAATGAAGAAGAAGTTCTCAGAGTGACCACAGCGGCGGATATTGAGCAGCTGCAGCACCACAGCAGCCGCATCTGAATTCAGCTTCACAAAGCTGATGGTCTTGTTAGTCAGGCACAGGCGGTAGATGCCAATCAGGTTCTTTGTCTGGCCTAGGCCCTTAGGCTTCAGAATTACTTGCCAAACTTCCTTAAAAGCCGGGCCAGGGGCTACCTCACCATAGCTGTCCTCACCTGCTTCCCCAAGTCCTGCACTGCTGCCTCCAAAGGTGACGTCGCTGTGGTGGTGGTGGTGGTGATGGTGATGGAGGTGGTGGTGTCCCTTGGCCCTGTTGTGCAACTGCAGCAGTGCTTGGTACCAGCTCTCCTGTTCAGGCTCACTGTCAGCTGCAATGGCAAAGTGCTCGTCCTTGGTGTAGAGGGCCACCAGGTGCTTGTTCTTGGAGTCAGCCCGTTTGTTGATATTGAAGCAGCTTTCTAGTGGGATGGAGCGCTTGGGGGCCCCTGACTTATGTCTCCATTTCTTCTCATTCTCATAATACTCCAGCCGTGCGGGTCCAGACTCACTGGCTGCCCTCAGCACGAAAAAGCGCTTATGCATGCTCTTGGGTTTGCGCAAGTAACCCACCTTTCTGACATCCGAGAAGAA
>NW_009913672.1:0-360 GCF_000696875.1 Nestor notabilis | reverse complement strand
TGGGGGGTCTAGCCATGATGAGAGGTGGCGGAGCTGTTACTGCAGCTAGCAGTCTGCAAGACCCCAGAACAGCCAAGCCAGCTGAAAAAGGCAACCACCTAAAATAAATTTCATGCAACAACAATTAAAAAAAAAAAAGAAAGAAAAAAAAAAAGGCAGCAAAATAGCTCAGGATCCTCTTTTGAGAATGGGACGGGGGAGGGACAGAGGCAGGGTGAGAGCAGCTGTTCAGTGGCAGAGGCAGCTTCCAGCACCAAATCAGAGTTTGCGTTGCTGATTATGCCCAGATCGCCCTTAGATGGGTAAGCGCGTCCTTAAAAAGTCCAGTCCCGATAAGTCCAGACGACAGTCTCGTCCCAT
>NW_009913671.1:0-28310 GCF_000696875.1 Nestor notabilis | reverse complement strand
CCATGCCGCGCCGGCCAGCGGCAAGTGCAGCGGCAACGGGACCTACGCCTGCGGGCTGTGCGAGTGCGACGCCGGCTACCTGGGAGCCAGGTGTGAGTGCGAGGAGGGTGCCAGCGGGGACGTGCACCAGGCCATGTGCCGGGAGGCGGAGGGCAAGCCCCTCTGCAGCGGGAGAGGGGAGTGCAGCTGCAACCAGTGCCTCTGCTACGAGAGCGAGTTCGGGAACATCTACGGGCCCTTCTGCGAGTGCGATGACTTCTCCTGTGCCAGGTACAAGGGAGTCCTCTGCTCAGGTAGGAGCCTTTCCTCACTCATGCCCTCTGCTTCCTGGGGATGGGGACACCGCCCTGACATGGGCTGGTGCATGAAGGGTGTGCGAGGGGCTGTGCCTGCCCCACCTGCTGAAATCTGCCCTGTTTCTTGAGGCATCTGTGCTCCCTTTGTTTTCCTTATGAGGGAAAGCAGGGAGAGGCTGAAGTGCATCCACACTAATGAGAAAAAGTTCATTATCTCCATTGGAACTGAGTTTCCAGCATTAGAGTGAAAGGCTCTCTCCTTGCAGACTTGTCCTTTGCCCATGTCCCACGGAGATAAGCAGAGTCTTGGCTTTGGCATTGTTATTTTGACATAACCACAAACATCTCATGCATGCTGAAGTGCAACCCTGAGGAAGAGTAAACTAGTACAGGCTTGAATCCCCTGAAGTTTTTTGGTCTCTTAGGTTGGATTTCTTCTATGGGTGCCATCCTGCCCTGTGTAGGAAGGAACTTTTTTTTTAAAAAGATAAAGCATTTGAAGAAATCCCCTGGTGCAATGCAGTGAAAGGAAAAGTTATGTTTCAGTCTGTTACTTAGTAGAGAAAAATCTGTGTTAAAGATTCCTAGAGGTATTTTACATACAGACTTTTCTGTGCACTGGGAAAACAAGTTGTTCATTTGGAAAGATGTAGCCAGTCAGCTTTGCTTAAGTAAAGGTAGAGGAGTTATTTAGCTGTGTTTGCTAAAATGGCTTTAATTCCTTCTCAGTCCAAGGTCACATAATTTACCTTGCACGTAATTGCCTGGATTAGCCCTCAGACATAATTCCTTCAGTTGGAGCTGGGCAAAAAGTTGTCCTGCTTTCAAGCAAGTAAAATATTTCCATAACTGAAAATCTTGGACAAAATTTCCAAAACATGTGTAAGCTTGGAAAGTAGCTATTTTTAGCATTTTCTCCAGGGAAGTGGTGTCTTTTTCTCCTGCTGTTTATCTTGCCCTGTGTATTTCTGAACTGGACAATAAGAGATGAGGCAGCTTTTGGTTGCAGATTTCTGGATGTTTGGGATGATCATATCATTGGGTGGGTAGAGGATGTTCATGCTCATTTTCCTGTAGCCTGGCCAGTGATGTATTGGCACTGCTGAAGACAGGGCAGATGATAACTGGGTTTTCGCATTGCCCTGGTTCTCCCCACTGCAGAGTGGTGAGAAAAGTGACTGCCCAGGACTGAGAGGGCTGGGAGGGTCCCTGCTGATGCAGGAGCAGAAAGAGGGGTGAGCAAGTAGAAAAAGGTATTTGAAAGTAGATGGGGGGAAAAATAACCTAAACTGTGAGGTAATTAAGAGCAGTACTGCCTGGGGGGGTCTCCATATGACCATACTGCTTTAATAGCATCATTCCACCCGAAAAGAGTATATTTAATAGCAAGCAGGGCAGCAATGCTATAAAGAGAGGTTGGAAGCTACTGGAATAGCAGTTGGTACGGTAAGAGAAACACATCCCTTTGCTCCTATTTCCTTTTCATCAGGAGAGCCAGAGCTCTGATGCCACACAGGAAAGCAGGTTGTGTGTCTTCTGTTGCACCTGCTTTCTTCTATCCCTGTGGAGGGCTTCTGGTGCGGGGAAGAGCAGCATAGCTGGTTTGGGATTTGCCAGAGTTGTTTAAAGTCATATAAAAGTCCTTTTAATAGCTATGAAAGAAAACAAAGGGCAGGCTGAGGCCAAGTGGCCTCTTTGCTCCAGGGGTGGGATGGATTCTGGATGGAGTCTGGCACGGCTGTGTGGGTTGGGTCTTCCTGTGCCTCTGGTTATTTCTATTGCTGTTGTTTGTGGGCTTTTTAAAAAAAAAAAAAAAATTAAAAAAAAAATATCCAGGAGTTACGATGCTGAATCTGAGCTGTAACAAGCACCGTGCCAATGACAGAATGTTTTGAGGTGGTTTTGTCAGCCCAAGAGGCTTGAGGCTTTACCAGCCCAGCAGAAGCGTCTGAGCTTTTGCAGTGGGGCTGTGCCCAAAGCTGACCCTAACAAACAGCCCTCTGCTACACAAGAATCTCTGGTGGCTTTCAGCAGATGTGTACTCTCTCCTCCCTGCAGATGGGGTCTTCCTGAAAAAGACCATGTGTTTAGTTCAGCACTGAACATCTCTGGCAGCACACATAGACTTGGCCTTGGGTGCAGAGCAACCTTCAGGATGATCATGTGGGGTCCAGCCACTGCTTTTGTTCCTGCAAGGGGGAGAAATGACACCCTGCCCTCCCTATGTCTTCTCCTGGGCACAATATCTGCCCCTCCCCCTGAAAAGTCCTGGCATACCAGTGCCTGCCATCCTTGCAGGCTGAATCCCATGGCAAGGGGAGACCAACAGCTTTTAGCAAATGCAGAAATCAAAAAAGCAGCATGTGGGGAGCTGTCATTTTGCTGGAGATCATTGTTGTCTCAGTCCTTTCTTGGGAGTTGCTTGGCTTGAACCCATGGGGGGAACTCATCACTGCTGTCAAGGGCTTTATTTATACTGCATTAATCTTCTGGCAGTGTAGAAGGAACTTAATGCTTCTCAGTGCATTTCTGATGACTGTATTTCGAACAGTGTTTTCACCCCAAAGGAACCCAACCTCAGTTTTAGCACATGGGCTCTGTTAAATGTGTTTACACCTGCCCAAGCTTTTGAATAAGATAGTATCATGAACCTCTGAGTGGCCATCCTGAACAGAGCAGGCGGTCCAACCCAACCCGACGTCTGGGAAACACCAGGAGGAAAGCACAGTTTTTGAAGCTGAGGAGTAAAGAAAGGCTGTGCTTTTTGCATGCCTCAGCTCAGATGCAGGATGAGCCCACCACCAACCAGCCTGGGCATTTCTTCATTTTATAATCTGGAGTGAGACTGTTCCTATTGAGTTGCTGCCATGACACAGGGCTGGCTGGCAGGTTGCATTTAGGCATCCTGTATTCCCACTGGAAGCTACAGGAGGTTGAAATAGTTTGAAATGAACTATGAGCTTCTTGTCTCTTGGTACTCAGTCCTTTGGCCAACAAAAGCATTTTCATTCCTAGGTTCATTTGTAAATATTGGCGCCTCATTTTGTCAGTGTTTGAGAGGAGCAATGACTGCAGGCAGTGCTGCATATGGCTCCTGTCCTTTTGCAGCCCTCCGTGAAGTGGAGAAGCAGTTTTTAGGTGGGAGATATCTAAAGGAGAAGCAAGAATTTAATTCCTGTCAGTGGGAGGTTTAATGTGCCTCCTGCATCTGTGGGGCAGTTGGGAAAAGGAGTCATTTATAACACCTCATAAATGTTGATTCAAATTGCATCCAACTCTTAGTTGATGCTATTTAGTTACTAGTAAGTGGCATTTGTTCTGCTGCTCCCTGAGTCCAGTTAACAGCTCCAGAGCAGATATTTCAAACCATTAATCGAACTTCTGGAGGGGTCACTGGGGCTGGCTTGCAGCAGTGCTCTGTTCCTCAAAAAAAGATGTAACTGGGTTATCCACTGTATCATACTCTGAGAAAGCAGGCAGTCACTTCCCAAACCATCGAATGCTTTGCTCACAGTTTTTGTCTGGACAGAGAAGTTGTCCTCTCGCACTGAGACCTTCCGTACGTCACTCTGGCCTCTACTCTGAAATGTGGGTGTCTGTGGGACAGGAGAAGAGAGCCCTCCTACCGGTAGCCAGGCTTAGGAAGGGGCAGCTGGCTTTGTGGCCCGGCGGCTCTTTGAAGCTTTGGCTGCCTGCCAGGCAGTTTGACAAAGGAGGAAGCATCTCAGTGCTAATTGCATTCCTAAAGGTCCCATAAAAAGAGATGACAGAGGGAGGAGAGGCCCCAGTGAGGGCATCACTTGTTTGCCTCTAATGAAGAGAGACTGGCTTGCTGGAGGCCAAGCTTCATTAGCTTCAGTGCTGCAGACCTATTTTTTCTCAAAGGGGGCTATGCAGAGTAGTACAGCATCATCTTTACTTTGGTGCTTCTAGAGAAATTTCCCCTTAACCATCACCACTGTTACCTGGCTCCCTGTGTAGATGGCATTTGCACACTCTTCAGCCAAGGACTGTAGCTGTGCACGGGAACATTGCTACCTAGGCATAAGTAAAGAGCACTCACTGTGCTGCGAAATGTTTCTCCCCCTCAATACAAAGGATCTCATCCCAAAAATCCAAACTGCCCGAGAGACACAGCAACTGCTGATGTTAGTGTAGCTTTGTCAGGTCAGATCTTTTGTGGCTTCTCCATTTTTATAGAATTAGTCAATAAATCAGATTTATGAATGCTTTGCAATTTTAAGTCAAACCCTGCAACTTTTCTCTAGCTTTTAAGCATCCGCTAGCATCTTAACTGGTTAAGATGACTAGAGATTATAGCTGGCTAAAGCATGGTGAGATGGTGATGCCTTGGAGCACTGAAACCGGGAGTCTGGCCTTGCTTGCTGGTACAGGGCTTCCAGGGACACAAAAAGCTTGGGTCAGCAATAAAGTATCACATGTCAACTTTGCAAATATCCACAAGTGCCAGAATCACTTCTGAAAGTGACAGCTCTTTGATAATCCATGGCTTACTTGTCAGAGAATAGCCAAGCTGATGTGCGATGCGGCTCCAGCTGTCCTGCAGAAACCACTTCAAAAACTGCTGAGGATGTACAAGTCCTCAGTATTTGTTTCTGAATGCTTCCCTTTCTTGGTTTTATAAAATGGGGAAGCACTGTGAGGTTTTAGCCTCTGCTAAGGTCCAGTGAGATGAGGCTTTTCTGTTTGTTTTAACACAGCCTCAAACTAGAAATCTCACCCCTACTTCTGCAATTTGTTTTTGGCATTCCCTGTCCCAGGCACTGTAACTGTGTTTAGCACCACTGTGTTTGCAGGAGGTCTGTGGGATGATGTGGGACTGATGGCTTAAGTGCTGGTGTGGCAGTTTCTGATTGTGCAATAGAAGCCCGCTCTTTTAGAGCAGTGCTCAGGTTTGGTGGTACTGCTGGTATCTGCTCCCTGGGGTTTCTAGTGGGGTCTGTTACCATACAGATCACTGTGCCCATGGACACATCTTACGAAACAGACTTTTTGCCATACTTACTTTTGCAGTTATTATTCACCTACCCAGTGGTAGTGCCTGGATGGAGCATGCTGGTGTGCCTCTGAAGGCTTAGATGTGAGGATAAAGGTGATCCAGCTTTAAAAACTTTTTTCTTTTTGGTCTTAATTCTCTTCATTCCTAGCATGTAAATTTTTGCCAAAAGCTGCTGTTACAAAAGAAATGGGTGGTATTTGATTTGTTAACCTCTGAGGTGCAGGTTATGGGCTGAGTGTGGTTTGGGGAGGAAGGGGAGCTTTCCGGTGCCCACTGTCTGTTGTGGCACCAAGGAGTGGGGGGTGGCATTAAGTAAATTTAGCTCCTTCCAGAAGGGAAGAGAGTGGCTTGTGGCAGAAGGAGAATAGGGAACAGAGCCTAAACCACATCTGCAATGTTTTCTTTTAAGTCGTGTCAAGCCTTGTTATCTTTAGGCTTTTGATCTGGGGATTTATTTTTTTTCTTTTTAATTTAGATTGTGTAAAAAGTTGGCATCTGAGCACTGTCTAGTGAGGAGGACCTGAAGGGGGGAGACAAAAGGACCATATAAGATGTGGAGGTTAAAAATAATCCCTTGTTTTTTTCTAAGTGCTTGTGTGGCCATGAGCCATGCAGCAGTGGAGGAGATGTGGCTCTGTCTCTGGGACAGCTGCCCCACAGGTCAATCCTGCTCCAGTCCCTGGGCTGGAGGAGGAGGAGGAGCATACCTCTAGCAGCATTTTGAGGCTTATTTTGGTGATAGAGGGTACAGAGTCAGCTCAGGTCACTGAGGTGCAACTTCACTTTGCCAGTTGCTTCATTAGTGGTCCCAGGTATTAACAGCAGGTGGGGAGCTCGTGGCGAGCGCCAGGCAGCGGCTGTATGTGCTGTCAGGATTGCAGAGCATGGGAGGGTGGTTTGGAGTGAGCTGAACCTGGAAAAGTCTCTGAGCCCAAACCCTTTTCCATTAGGGTTATAGGACTGTGAGTGTCCCTTTTCCCCAGGGACAGGGAGCTAAAAAACATCTGAAGATGGGCTAGAAAACAGAGGTATGTAAGTGTTGTCATGCTGTATGTGCCACCAGGTGCCCATTGCTCCTTCTTAGCATCCAACTAAGAGTAAGTATCCCACTTACTCTTATCATGTGGATTAGTGTAAAGAAATGTAAGGTTTAGGTCAGCTCTGTTTGCTCACATCCTGTGAGCTGGTAGGGCTGAGGTGGGGATTAACTGGAAGAGCAGTCAACTGAATTCACCTTCATCCTTCTCTGACCAGCACTGCTCTCACTCTGCGCACACGATCCCTGCAGATGCTGTTTGGCTGTGTGTCCAATGTCATTTGTCTTGCACAACATCTGAGCCCTAAAAAACTCCTTTCTGCTTTTTTTCAAAGTGTGTTTGTACAAACCAGATCTTTTCTGATGTTAGTCATTGATATTCCTGCATTACTGCTTGACCTCCTGCAGAGTGTAGGGGCTCCCGTGCCATTGCAACATTTTGGGGAGCCAGGGTGTTACTGCTCGAGCAGTGATTTGGAAAACGTTTCCGCAGGCAGGGAGGGAGCTGTGGAGGAGCCCACTGCTGCTGTCGCATGTGGGATGCTGGCTTTTAGGACTCACTGCAGCACCAGGAGCTGGTGGACGAGCCCTGGGGTCACCCCAGGCTGCTTCCCGTGGTGCTTTCCTGAAAGGCCAAGTCTGGCCACCTGGGGACAGCGAGCTCCGAGAGCAACACTTGAAACCTCTCAGCCTTTAATGGGGAATGTCACTGGGAAACTCACCACTCTTTACGCAGTGTGAAGAGGATGAGAAATCACAGGAATGCATATGGGATGTGCTTATCCATTGCGAGCAGCATGTGGTGCCCTGTGTCCTCATCACACCCTGTGCTGGGGTGGCACCTTCTGTGGTGGGAAGCAGGGATGTCCAGCCCTGGGCTCCCAGATAATTTAAAAGGGTGGAAAGAGACTCCCCAGGAGCTATGTGAGTGGCTGGCTGACTTTAGGAATGTTTGCTTTTTTTCTTGCAAGCAAAGGGCTCCTGAGCGTCAACCATTATTGTTTGGGAGAGCTGGAGCAAGGCAGGGAAATGGGAGAACTCGCACCTTGGTGTGTTACTGCTAACCATTGATACCTGTCACCATGTGTCAATGAATTGCTTGTTATATGTAACAGGGAAGCTAGGGACGGTTTTTATTTGAAACACATCCTCTACCAATGCAGGTTTTCTGGGTCACATGGATGGCCCTTGGCTCAGGCAATAGCTTCCTCCTCTTGGCAGTCGTAGGTCAAGAGAGATGGGCACTCTGTAAACCACCCTGTCCTTAATGCTGTCTCGCTGGTGTCTGTGCAGCCAGCCTCTCAGTTTTGAGAGCTCCTTCACTCTTTGCGGGTGGTTTTGAGGTCTCTCTGTCTTAAGCTACCAAATTCAGCAGCGTGTCCCATGTGTTTCTGCGTGTACTCATCTCCAGGAGCCGTGGCTCATAGCCCCAGTGCAGATAGGGGCTGAGAGATGGATGGGAGGTGTTTGCACCCTAAATTTCATCTTTATGAAGTCTCTATTTCCCTTGCACACAAATCCTTGGTGGCCTTCTGTAGGTGCATGGGGGTGACTCAGTGCATCTGTTTCCTCACATCTCTGATCCTTCGGGGGCTCCTGAAACCTCCCTGCCACTTCCCCCTCCAGGGCATCGTTTCCATCCTTCCCCAGTCTCTCTCTTCTGCTTCCTCTCTGAGTTTATTTTTTTTCCCTTTGACCTGGTTTCTGTTCTCTTTCCAATGTAATCCTCAGACATGTGCTGCTCTCCTCCAAGAGCATGCACCTCCTCGTCCTGCTCTGTGCCCATTGAAAAGGCTGAGCATCCCATGGGGTTCAAACGGCCACTGTGCTGGGGCAAATGGCATGGGGTGACCCTCGCCCTCTGGCCATGACCTGTGAAAGCATGGCCAGTTCTTGTAACTGTGGCATATAAAAATGCCTGGTTCCCCCTCTGATTGCTCTGCTAATGACCTCCTGCATGTTTCAGGTTAGAGAAGGCTGCGTTTCAGTGCAGGTGGATGGTTCCTAGCTAGAATGCTTCATGTGTACGCTCCTCTGGATTGCTTTCCCAATAAATAAGTGCAGTATTAGGTATTATACCACCAGGTATTACATCGTTGCCTGTTAAATATTACTGATTATTTGGGATTTGGACATGATGACCCTTATGGGTCCCTTCCAACTCAAGATATTTTATGATCTTTGCATGGATTTCTCATGGGAACACAAATGTTTTTTTCCTGTTTTTTCCAGTTTCTGCTCAGTGCTGTGTGTATTCTTCATCTCCCTTTCTGTTTCTGGCAGCAGGTATACCCTGCCTGCCCTACCTTGCTTAGTCCAAGGGTTTGTGTTGTTTGTTCACACTGAAACAGCAATTGAATCAAGCTTTCTTTTCCCAGCATATTGCATATTGCTTTGCCAGAGTTTCCATTCCATTCCTGGCATGAAAGGGCAAAGCTGCCTTTTCTTACCCCTCCTTTCCCCCTGCCCTGGCCCTCACTGCTGTCAAAGTCTTGCAGCTCTCCCCAAATCTGGCAGCAGCTCCTTTGAGGACCAACCAGCACACAGTGCTGCTGTTCCTGCCTCTTTTCACTGGGGTTTCTCCTTTTCCCTGAGCGGACCTTTTGCAAGCATTAATGCATGCTAATGAGACATTAAATGCCAGGGCAGAATTAAAGAATAAAGAAGTGACGTCTTTGACATCTTTACAGGAGCCAGAGCTCCGTCTGTGGATCTCTGCTCTTAAAGAGGCACAGCATGTGGGTCGCAACTGGAGGTGTCATCTGATGGTGCATGTGCGTACCCAATCCGCCCTATCCTGCTGCAGCTGCCCCCTCCCACAGCCAGGAACCACATATCCCAGAAAGTAGAACACTCCAAAGTGAAAACAAGATGAACTTCGAAAACACAGCTCATCACCTACTTGCTCCCCAGAGAGCGGTCTTAGAACAAACCCGCTTAAATGCTCTGCCTCTATGGTCAGCAGCTCACTGAGTTTGTCATTTGCATTTGGTCCTTCTGATGATAGTAATTAACAGAAATAAACTTTTGGAAATTAATGCTGTATTTGGGGTTTAGAGGCAGATGAAAGCCTCAGACCAGCAGGTGAGTGAAATTCTGGGTCTCTGCATTTCTTGTTGACATGCACTGACAACCTGTGAATTTTACTTAGTTTGGTTTAAAAAATTGGATTTAAATAATTGACCTGAAAGAGAAGTGCAGCACAGGCTGCGGGTTCACTCTTTCTTTTTTTGTCTTATTTTGAATGATATTCTGCCTTCTTCCAGCTTCTTTGGAAAGGGAGAAATCTGTTCCAAAACCATGGACCTTTGGTGAACTTGAACCAGATTATGTGTTTACATCCAAATACAGAACTGGGCAAGGCTCCCATGGCACTGGATTTTGCAGAGAAAGACTCTCTCTCTCTCTGCTCTGGAGCTCACTCCTCTTAACAAGGTCCAGCTGAAAGGGCATTCAGCCCACTTGGGCTTTGGCAGGGTGGGAATTAGGTTGCTTTTCATTTGAAGGATGGTCCTGAACCATAGAATTTGGCCCTGGAGTTCAGTCATTTGTGATTGTGCAGCTTAGTTTTGGAGCCACATTTTATTCTAAGAACAAATCTGGAGGGTTTTTTGGGTTTGAGCTTATAGGATCCTGCTCAAGCACTAGAGTGGGAGGATGAAGATCATGCTTCCTGGAGGCACTGCACACTAGTGAAAGGGTTGTGGGACTACAGCTTTTCTCAAGCCCTTTATCTGCATTTCATCTAACTGTGTGCTCACTGTATGTCCCCTCATGTTTCTAAATCTTCCAGAGCCTTCATGGTGCCAAAACCTGAAGGCTAAATGTAGAGTTGTATAAGCAGACCTGGACAAAAAGATGGGCCAAGAAAGTATATAATTGGGGAAGAAGCTTCTGCTTCTGAACCCATGGCTGTTGCTGATATCTTGACAGGGTTGAGAGAACCAAGTGGAAACTGCTGTTTGTCAAACAGTTTTCTTTTTGTCAGGCTTTTTGGGGAGAAAAGATACAAATGGGGGGAGCTGCACTGAGAGTATTTTGTGAGCAGGTCTCATCTGTGTTGTCTGTAAGGAGTCCGGGGAGCTGGCTGGAGAGAGGAGCACTGCAATGGGAAAGGCGCTGGTACATCCCATGGGAGACCAAATAAATGCCTGCAGGAGAAGGGATGGAGGTTGATAGAAAAGGACAGTGGCACAGAGCCCTTTTTCAGCTAGAGGATTGGAAGGATACAGGAGGGGGAAAAAACAGGATTCACACACACGTTCTTATCTGGCTTAAGGAATAATATGAATTGTTAGCAGCTTTAGCAGTACCTTCCATATCAGGTTCTTAAGGGGTGACAAAACCAAGGATGAGCATGTGCCCAATTTGGTGGAATGATATTTCGACCCATGGCTCAAGGGGAATCAGTGCACCCATCCTGGTTGCTCCTGCTTGGGATGAAGCACTATGCCTCTGGGAGGATCTGGCAGCAGCCCTCACCCCGTATCACTCCCTGCATCAGGAGCAGAGTTGGCAGCAGCACCTGAAAACTCTGGTTCCCAGCTCTGGGTCTCCATCCAAAAGGCCACGTGTGGCAGGCTCAGCTGAGGCGCTAACGTAAGCAAAAGTCAAGAGATTTGTGGAGTGCTGAGCTTACTTAAAAAAAGAAAAAAAAAGGAAGGCTTATTTTAAGAAATGCAGCTTTAGATCTCCTTCAGGAAATGACTCCTCGCTGCCAGTTTTGGCTTTCTGGTGGATCATCAGCCGTACCTCGTGATTGCGTTTCAGCTTCCCTTCTGTAGCAGAGAGAAGGAAAATGAGGAAAGGCTGGCCAGGGCTGCCGCAGGAAATCCGCCTGCCCCTGATCACTTTCAGCTACCTTTATGAGACAGCAGTTTCCAAAGCCGTTTTCCTTGCCCAGTTCTCATTTAACCCAGAAGTTCCCAAGTGAGTGAGAAACTAGAGGGCTTAGGGTTTTTTCTGTAACGGCAGTGCTGCAGCGTGGTGGATGCTGGCAGTAATGTGGAGCTGGTGATGGGGCTTGTGGTACCCAAGCAGCTCAAGCATTTATTTGTTCCTTTGCCTTTGGTTTCGTTAGTCTGCTACTCTGGTGCTGTTTTTGATGATTGATGAGCTCAACCAGCACCAGGATTAAGTAAAGGCTTATTTAAAGCCTTGTCAATTCTTGGCCAAACCCGTATGCTTCAGGACATAAATGTCGAAATTAATACAATAGAAAGATGCACACAGATCCATGGCATCTGGTGCAAATAACACACAGGAAAGCACTATTTAGTTATTACTCTTAGTGTTGGTTTTGTTGTTTCAGTGTTGTGTTGTGGATAAATGAGCATGGGCGAGCTCTCTTCTTGTGTGAATGAAGGCGGTTGGTGGATGCATTTCAGTTTACAGAGAAACCTTAGACCCTTGACATTTGACTGTCTTTGTTTATATAGTAACCTCCTTTTCACAAGGAGGTTTGTAGGATCCAACCTGCCACCCCTGTTTTCCCTGCCAGTCTGTGACCTGGGGAATGAATCCTAACTCCTGCCCCAGTATTTAAAATTTCCTGAGCTCTCCATGACTTCTAGCAGTGCCAACCATCTGGCAGCAGATTGGTGCTGTGAACCTGAGCTGTGCTGCGGGCAGGCTGCCTCACCTTGCCTGGCCTCTGGAAGTGCAGCTCTGGCTGCTTTGAGTCATGGAAAGAGGTTAGTGGGAAAGTCGATGATTTATTTGCCTAAGCAGGCACTCTGTCTTACCATAGCCCTTTCCCAAATGGAAATCTCTAAGTTTTCCAAGTGTTCAAAGCCGCCTTCCACTGCCCTTCCTCCTCCCACTCAAAATGTGCCATTCATGGAGCCTCTTCTGCAGACATCGAGTGCTTTCTGATGAGAGATTGGTTGGTCTGATACTAAACTGATATTGAGGCCGTGCCCTGTGTCAGTAGGGTTTGGCAACTTTCTCATAAGCAGACGTTTTGGGTGCATCCACCCCTGGGGAGTGCAACGTGTGGCTTCTGCACTGGGGCTCTCTGGGTGATGGGCACAGTGGCCAGGTTTCATTAAAGGGGTGGCAGCAGGGAATCTGGAAATTGCTTACCATAACTTATTTCTCTTAATTGGTTTTCCCGTGGAGTATTGGTTTTTTTTTCAAACTAGTTGTTCAAGTAACCAAAAATTAAAAAACACACAGCATTTTGAAGGTCCTGACCCAAAGCCTGCATGTGAGCAGGGAGGCACAAAAATAATTGCCTTGAATTAATAGGAACAAACTGCAGTATGACCTTTCCCCTCCCAAGTGCTCAGAAACCAAGAAACTGGCTTAAAAATACTGAGGATTATATTTTTCTTGTGGATAGGCACATCAATTTAATTTTCTAGAAGGTGAGGAAAAAAAAGAGTGTTGGAGGGGCTTGTTTTCAAACCCTTTCTCCCCCTCCATAAAAGCTGGTACCTTTTTTTTTTTTTTTTTTTTTTTAATTTATTTCAGAAGAAAACTTTTATTTTTCCACAATTTAGTGGTCCCCAAAAGTAAGTGGCTTTAGGTAAACCAATTCCTATCCAAAGACCTAGTGACAGGGCTTTTAGTGCATTGAGTTTCAGACCTCTTGGAGCAGCAGCAGTCAGTGCAGTTCCTAAAAGGCAAACAGTTATCGCAGAGGGCAGACGGTCTGTCCCGCCAAGCACTCGGCCACTGCAGGGTCATATTTTGCAGCCTGCTGTCAGGAAGCCTGGGATGAAATCAGGGTCAGAGGCTGGAAGTTTCTGCCCGAAGCTGTTGTCCTGATTCGGGCTTACCAGCAACAACCCTGCTCGGAGACTGGGGCCACGGTACACAGTGCCGGTGTTGAGGTGAGGGCAACCCAGGTTTGCGCGGTTCCAGGGTGAGGGCAGAGAGGATTTGCGGCTGTCATCCCAGTGGGCAGCTGAGGGAGAGAGGCAGAGGCCGCTGGGGTGAAATGAGGACAGCTGGACATCCTGCCAGAAGCTGCCTGAGTGACAGCGAGATGTGCAGCTGAGCTGGAGCACAGCAGTGGGATGGGGATGTATTTCAGAGAGAGGCAGAGGGAACATCTGAGCTGCGGGTCTAGGTCCATCTTGGTGGCCCCCTCAGAGAGAGGGTGCCTCCAAGCAGTGTTGCACCCCACTGCTCCTGCCCTATGGATCCCAAACTAGTCCAAATTTAGTCTCTCTGTTCTGCTTTACCCCTGCAAAAACATTGCTTTCTTCTGCTACACCCTCCCAGTGTGTTTCTGCAGCCTCCCTAACATGTGTTTCGTGTTAGCCCCCAACAGTCAAGAGCTGGCTGGAAAGTATGTTATCAAATTCAGAGGGAGCATTTCATTTCCAAGTTAGATCTGGATCTTTTAAACATCTATGCTTGTCTTATTTCAAGGATGGGAACAGAAGAAAATACCTCTTATGTTTGGAGAACATAATTGATGTCTTTTGGCTTACAAACCAGCTTTAATAGAGAACATGCAAACACAAAAGGTTGAAGGGGGTTAAAGTCCAGCGTAGTGTCCTGCATTATGAGACTTCTGCTGGTGCAGAGGTGTGTTGAAACACACCCTCCTCAAGGACTCATTTTCATGTTGGAAATGAAACTGGGAAGTGAAACTAGGTTCATCATCGGCACAGTGATGGAAGGCTTCCTGCAGGCATGATCTTACATGGCATACAGACTGCTTCACTACATCAGCACAAAGTGTGACCGTAGGATAGCTGAGACTGCAAACATGCAGCACATTTTGCTGAAAAATATGAGTACCAGGCAGTAATATGCATGCTGTAAACCTCAGCTCTCGGTCACCATCGCCAAATGACTTGCTCCCACATTGCCTCAAGGATCCTCGCAGGTGGACGTTGAGAATTAGGATGACTCTGTCATGGCCATATGAGAAATAAATGTATCCCATTTTCCATGTTTTTCCAGTCTTCCGGCTGTGTGGGAGGCGGATGGAGAGCAGCAGAAGTAGAGCTCATGGTACTTGCAGGAGTAGCCACTCTTTCATGCTGATGCAGTGAAGATTGTAACATCTTTGCCATTAAAGGTCAACATGGAAATTTCCACTCTTGGCACATTCCCCATGATGAGCTTCAGCCAGTGACTTCTTGCCCGTTGAGCCAGTGTGGCCAAGGCAGAAACATATTTCAACATGTTTTTAAATTTTAAGCTCACACCCCACGCTTAGTCACCCTCATATAGAGGGCTTTTTCTTCATCCCCTTCAATAAACAAAACCACTTGCTTTAAGATACTGTTTCTTAATTTCTCTAATAGCAGTGGTTTAATAGGGTGCATTGTTTGGAAATGGCTGTTTCCCTTCCTCAGGACAGTTGTTCCAGGCTCCATACCCAGCCTGCCAGGGGATTGAAGGGATGGGCCTCCTATTTTATAGCCTCCTATACTGGACTGGCACTGACAGCTTTGAAAACTAAATCATTTTATGGTCCAGAGACATATTTCCAACGATTTAACATCTTGTACTAGGCTCTGTGGTGTTCTCAGAGGTCTGAGCTAAAGCTGATGATACAGGGACTCTGCCCCTCTGCCCATGGGGATTGCTGCCACCCACATTGAGACCATGGGGCAGTGTGAATGCAATCTGCTTGCTTCTTGTGGCTCTCACAGCTCAAATTCAAGTGTGAGCACATTTACTAGAAGTCATATACATGGATTCCCAATGCCAGCTGCTTTGGATTCCTTGAAATAGTGCCCATTTAAGAAAACCATGATTTATAGCTAATTTGGACCCATTCATTGCCATGGAGGCACCAAACTCTGTGTGTGAGAGCCTGATTGCCTGAATTAATTGCAAATAAAAGTCGGCAACGCCATTTAGTTTGCATGTGAAGCAGAGGACACAGGGGTCCCTGCTCTGCAGCTGTACCCTGAGAGGTAGCTGTAGTGACTGTAGCTGTATTCACGGGCTCAAAAATGGAGCTTTATAGGGAAAGGAAGGGGCAAACCAAACCTGCCTGTACTGATCTCTGGGGAAAGAGCAAGGCTGTCGTCGTGAAGGCAAACAGAGCGAAGGACTTTTAATCTCCATCAGATGTAGGCAAGGAAAGAGGTCACCTCTAAAGATCATGTAAACATAATCTCCTCTGTCTGGTAATGTTTGAGTTTGCAAGCTGAATCCAAAGTAAATGGTGGGAGTGCAAAAGAGGTTGTAGGAGGGCAACTTGTGATGTGCTGGAACATATGAGATGCCTAGTAAAACAGAAGGTGCTCCCATGACTTTTGGCAAGGGATATAGCTTGACAATCCACAGCCTCTCTTGGAGAGATGGGAGAGGCAGGGACATCAGTGGTTTTGTGCCAATGAAAGGAACATGCATATAATTTATCCTGTCTGAGGTGCTTGAGGCTGTTTCCAGTGGGATAGCTGAGCTGTAATTAGGTTGCTGATGAGCATCGTATACAAACCCTTCAGCTCTATAAACTATTCCTTCAAAGGCATCCCTCTTCCTAGGGACTGACCAAGGAGGAATTCAACCAGTATTTCAAAGAGCTGATGGATGCCTTTCTAAAACCAGATGCTCGGCAGCCAGCCACTCCACTTACCATCACTGAAAGCCTTGAAGCCTGTTGACTTTCTCAGGTCATTGCTAAACCGAATAGCTGCAAGGGAGTGCTTTGGTAGAGGAGTGCCCTTACTGGATCAATTTCTTCATCCATCTCTGCTGTGAGCTGCCCTGAGCTACTGTATGGAGGAGCTTCAGCTGGTACCAGCAACCTTGATGGTACTGGCTGGGACACAGAGGTCTTACTTGGACACAGGTGACAGTGCTTGTTGATTTAATTTTTCTTCAGGTATTTTAAGGTTTGGGGGAGTACTTCTTAAGCAAAACTGTTAGGAAAGAAGGGTAGGAAAAACCTTTTAAAATGATTGACCTGTTAGGCTTTTTGCTGCTGCACCTGGGCTCAAAACCTCCAAGGAAGCACAGCTCCATTCCTATTTTCCTATCTCTTCATGTAACAGAGAAAAAAATACATTAATTCATACAAAACACCAGCCAGCCCTGTAAGCATGGAAGCCCTCGCAGGAGCCCCCTCTTCTACACTATTTTGAAGGCTCAGTGGTAATGCTGATCTTCAGAGCTCAGAGTCCACAGAGGGCAGCAAAGTGTGGAGGGGGAGAAAACATCTTGTAGAGTGGTGTGGCCTGGAGAAGGCTAGGCTGGAAGCAGGGCTTGGGGCCCTACTTACTGGCATGGTGGCTCTGCTAGCAAAATCGGTTGCAAGACTGTGCAGAACACTGGCTGCAGTCTGGCTGTGCCACCTCCTGTTCACCTCATGCAGTGACCAGCGAGACCACTTTGACTCTGCCATGTCCTCTGGTGCCCCTAAGTATTTGTCTGCCCAGTGTCATGCCTCTGAGATGGACATACCTGGTTTGAGAAGCAGTATTTCAAAAGCTACTGCCAGAGCCCCTTCATCATCCTGAATATTTTTGCTGTTTCAGTAGTTGTGGAAATCATGGTACTGCAGATAACCCTCATAGTGTAGCCAGAGCCTTCAGGTGGGCACATGAGTAAAGTCAAGTGATGCTTAAGAATCACTCATTGGGGACCGAGTGATAGAGTTTCTGCTTGCCTTCTGCAGAGGTGGGTGGCGTAGCACTCTGCAAAGCCCAGTTACAAGGTGCTGGGCACCAGGAGGCAGAGGCGGGGAATAGTCACTCTGTGGTTAAGAAAGGCTCATGACAACACGCTGCCGAAACGTGCTCTCAGGTGTTAATGTTTGCTTGGTGGTGTCAAGCTCTGATTGGGGGCGAACCAGGAGGGCATAAAATGGCACCCTGAAAAGAGGGGGATACTTGGGAACCGTCATCTGGAGAGAGGAAAATAAGGAGGTAGTAAGTTTGACACCTGGCCGGGGCATGCAGTCTCTACTAGCTAATTGTGTTTGAGTTCTGCAATAGCAGGTGGTTGTTCCATGTGTGAACTTGGGGTGGAAGTTGCCTCACCCAGCTGAGGGCTGTCTGCTTGAAAGAGAGCTGCTCTGTGCTCCCCATGGTCACTGTCACTGCTAGTACTTCCCAAGGGCAGTTTGTGTCCCTGTCCTGGCCTCCTGTTCCCAGGAAGGGAGAGGTGCCCATTTGTCTTGAGTTACTGTAGAAGGAAGCTGGAGGAGCTGGTAAGTAGGTATTTTTTGCTGCTAAATGTAGATAATAATTGGATACCTAGGTGTTTACCATTGCCATCTATTTGTTGCTTTGCCAAGTGAGGTCTCTAAGGCAGCTTTTCCTGCCTGGGATGCTGCTGACACCTCCCCCCTGCTCTTGCCTTCAGGCCACGGAGAGTGTCACTGCGGGGAGTGCAAGTGCCATGCAGGTTACATCGGGGACAACTGCAACTGCTCCACCGAGACAGATGGCTGTGTGTCCAGCGACGGGCAGATGTGCAGCGGCAGGGGCAGCTGCGTCTGCGGGAAGTGCCAGTGCACTGAGCCAGGGGCTTTTGGAGAGACATGTGAGAAGTGTCCCACCTGCCCAGGTGTCTGCAGCACTAAAAGGTACTCATGGTGGGGTTCAGGAGGGACGTCTGGCTGGAGAGAAGGGCAGCTCTTTGGTTCCTGGGAGACTTTGCAGCTAAGGGATTACTCCTGCTTCATTAAACAGGGGTGATGAGCCCCAGGCAAGCCTGCCTCAAAGCCCACAGTAAGCAACTTGAGAGTATCCCAGGTAGAGAAGCAACAAGTGTTATTGCCCAAGTCCTCACAGAGGGTCACATCCCTGTTTGTTTCCAGTGCTGTCCAACTCTGTAGGAAAGGCTGGCAACCCCAGTTTTGCTGCACCCTCAGCTGCAAAGGCATGGGCCCAGAGATCTGCAAGCTGCCGAGGAGTGGAGGATGGGTATGACTGCCTGCCTTACAGCAGCAGAGGTGCCCTGGCCATTAGCCTCAGACCAGCACAGAGTAGCAGTGCTGTATGCCTTGATGTCAGGCAGGATGGATTTTGCCGTAGTTGATGTGAAGCTCCTGACATCCAAAGGGCAAACAGACCCCAAACCTACCAGGTGCTTTGTACCTCATCAAATCTATTCCTAGAATCTTGAGATGGAGGTGCTTGTCCCTGAAGTTGCTTTTTCCTTGTACTGCAGATGTACATCCTCCAGACCAATAACCAGGAAGTCCCTTTCCCAGGGGTGAATTTCTGTGTTTACTATGTAGTTTCTTAGGGGTGCTTCATCTTCACCTCCATGTGTCTTTCTGCAGGGACTGCATTGAATGCAAGCTGTTTAACTCAGGAAGACTGGCTGATAACCAAACGTGCCAAAAGCACTGTAAGGATGAGATCATCACCACTGTAGATGTTCTCGGTAAGTAGGCAGCAGCAGGACTGCAGGTGGTGGGAGCCAGCAACTGTGGCATTTAGCTTCTCTTAACCAGGCCAAGACCCATCTGGAACCTCAGGGTTTTAAAATGTATGTAGTACGTATATGTGGTATTTGTGACCCTTCCTCCGGGCTGTAATATACAAGGAAGTAAAACCCCTTTAATTCTAAATAGTATCTTACCATATCTAACCATTACTACCAGTATAAGGAGCAAAGAGAATGGGATGAGATCAGATGAGATAGAAGATTAGATGAGCTGTGATAAAGTGCAAAAGGACAAAGTATCACCCCAAAAAGACATTCTCTAATCTTTTGAGAATTTGTTTTGGAAGAAGTGAGCTTGTAAGAAAGCAAAGCTGTTTTGGAGACAATGATTTCTGCTTTGGTGGAACTGACTGCTAACAGCCCCCCTGGCAAGCTCCTCTACTGCCCTTTGTGTCCCATTCTAGAGGTCACCCCACATGACTCAGCAGATGACTTTCACCCCTTCTTTTCAAGCTCCATCCTGGGAGTCTCTGGTTGTTATTTAGGGGAGTAGAGGGGGTCCAAACTTGTGACAGCTTTAACCGCAATCCTGACCCTAGCCTTAGCAATACCCCTTGGAGAGAGGGATGGAGATGCAGGGATAAATTACTGTCCACATCTGACATTTCCTCCTCTTCCCATAGTTTTTAGAGGCACAAGTGTTCTACCTTTCTTGTCCTTTCTCTCCCTTCCTCTCAAGCTGCCTGCAGGCAATGTTTTTCCCATTAACTCCTCTCATATCCAGTGTCTAGCTTTTGAATTACAACCAGTGGGGTTTCCTACCTTTCCCTTTGGGAGACTTGCTCTTGTTCTCTCCATCCTCCCTGCAATTTAGCAGGGAGTGCACCTATACTAGCACACTGTGAGAGATTACAAGGCACTTCCAAACCACACAAAGCTCCTTTCTCATGCCTGGCATGCCTGTGTTTCTTAGGAGCTAGCAAATACTGGGGATTAAAGCTCAATTCTCCTGCCGGGGTGTTGCAGCATTCCTAGAGCCAGCTTTTGTGCTGATTGCACCCTGGGAGGTGAGGCTGGGCTGTGATTTGCCAACCCCCCACATGGCTTTCGGAGAAAAACAGCCAAATTTCTGGTTTAAGACATTTTTGGGAATTATGCTTATTCTTCAGTTCAGCTACTGCAGTCACATTGCAGGTGGTGCTGAGCTCTTGGGAGCTCAGGGCACACTGCGGCTTTGAGATCAGGGCTGCTAGAGAAAGGGGTAAAGCAAAATACTCCTAGAGAAAGCACTTGGGAACTGTGGACTTCTTTACAGGCAGACTCAGCCAAATCCTGGTGTTCAAGTGTTTTTTGTGTTACGTCGCACATCTTAAAAGCCCCAGCTGAGAGGCCGAACACTGATATTTGTCATGGAAGAAGCAGTCTGCATTGTCCTGGCAGTGGAGGATGGGACTTTCTTAAATATTGAGTTGTGATGAACACACCCTGGAAGATCCCAAGGGCCTTTTGGCTCTGGGTACGAAGCAACCAGTGCTTCAAAGCTTTGTAGAGCAGAGGCATCTATCGGAATCCAAGCCAGAATGATGTCTTTTGGAAGGCTTATATGACTTGTATTGGACTCTGCAGGATCTCCTTTGCTTCTGCAACATTAAATTTCCATTCCTGATGGTTCCAGAGAGGAGCTTTCAACATGAGGGGAGCATGACAGGTCCAGCGCTGAGCTGAACCTGCCAACAACACACATCAATGAACGTGAAAGCTTGATGGGACCACCACACCTCTCTCTGTAGATGTATGATCTCTGAAACCCAGTGAAGACCAACAGAGATCATTACTATCAAGACTTATTCACTGTATCTTTTAGCAGAATAATGGTGCAAGGATGGGATTGGAAGCGGATGGGCTTGGAGGAATTAATATTTGCTGCTCAACTCAGAAGGGCATTAGTCAAGAAACATGGAAGTTTTATCTGTATTAATCTAATTAGTACTTTGCTTTGTAACAGTCAGCTTCTCCAGCCCTGCTTTTGATATCACTGTGTAGGTAGAGGAGGTTTTTCTGTCCTGAGGTAGGAACAGCTGAGGTTTGTCCACACCAGAAACCTTGTCAGAACTCAACAAAGGGGCAGTTGCATCTGGGCTCAGAGCTGTTGAAGTGGAGGGTATTAATCTTTCAACTGAAAGCAGGTCAAAGGCATTGAAAGGAAAGACAAACAGACAGGAGAGAGATAAGGGGCTGGAACAGCAGTAGTCATTAACATGATCGTTTTTCAGCATGACAGACAGGCACGGATACGAGTGCAGAGAGCTATGGGAAGCATTTTCCAGGTGCCTAAGCCAAAGTCACATCTTTGCTGGGCAGATAGCATTGAGTGCCCAAATCCCTTCCTTTCCTTTGAAACTCTCAGCCCAAGCAGGCCTATAGAGATGTGCTTCTGCAGAGATACCTGGCATGGCTGGAGATGCCCTGTCTCCCTCCAGGCACTGTCCCTGCAATGAGGACACCCCATGAGCTGTAGCCATGCAGGGCAGTGGCTCTGCTGAAATCAACCCTGAAGCTAGAGGTGCAAACCTTAGATGATGGCTTTGCTGAAACCTTTTAATGGCTTTTGTGAAGCAGCCTTCTTCAGGAAGCATCTTACAGTGATCAGAGCAGTGACAGGCTCTGTCTGATCACAGCATGGTATGTCTGGTATGTCCAGTATGTTAAACAGGCAAACATACAGTGCCTATATGGCCATGGGAATTAAATGGTCTCCTTTCTTGCAACTCCCCCATCTCTGCATCCTCCCCTCCAACCAACTCCTCCCTTCCCCCTCCCTCCCTCCTCCCTTTCCCATTTTCCTCTTCTATCTCACTCTTTAAAAACAAACTTGTCAACTGTTTCCGGAGCTGGAACCATTCAGCACAGCTGAAGCATGAGCCAGCCATGGCCTGCTGCTGCTGCTGTCCCTTGTCTGTGTCCTCGCAGGCTGAGTCTGAGCCCCACGCTTTCTCTTCAGCTTCCACTCTTGAAGAAAGGCAGCAAATTAAGAAGAAAATGGCATTAATAGCCAAAGCAGACTTGTGGAACGGAAGCAGGTGGTGTGTGTGTGTGAAGTTGCATCTGCTTGCCATGCAACGTTTGCTGAGTGCCACATTTTCTCAAGCAGTAAGTCTGGACACCACTCAGTTACAATTTGCACAAATCATGATCAAACTGTTCTGCTTTCCAGGCTTGCTCCCTGTTCCTCCTCTCCCAGGCACCCATGGGACCTGCTCAGCTTGTAGGGGAGAACTGTGCTAATTCCTAATATTAAACCTGCCAACTAAGTCAACCAAGTGCCATACTGCAGGTTTAGACATATCCGTTAGGAAGGGTAACTAGGCCAAAAATCAGGAGAACCCATGCCATTGCAAGTTGTTAGGGGGGACTTAGCTTAAAAAGAAAAGGGTGTTGGAAGCATTTGTGTAAGAAATTAGGATATAGGAGTTCTGCAGTCTTTAGGAATTTTTTTTAATATAAAAACCAAAATAAAGTTCTCAGCTCCGCATCTCATTCCAGAAACGGGTGACCCGAATGCAATTCTCTGCGCCTACCCAGTGAATAACTGCGTCATGAAGTTCACCTACTTGGAGCTTGCCAGTGGGAAATCCAACCTCACCGTCCTCAAAGAGCCAGGTTGGTCCTCCCTTGGGTTTGCTTTTAACAGCACAGGGTGCTCTGGGGGAGGTGATAGGCTGGTGAGATGCCTGGCAGGTTGGGAAAGGCTGATTTCACTGGCTGCATGAAGGCACATGTGAGCAGATGAACCAGGATGATTTAAAGTAACATGTTTTACAGTGCTAAAACCCAGATCCAAATGCACCAATTTAGTAAAAAAAAGGACTCTAGGAGTGAAATATGCACCTGAGCTGACAGCATTCCTAGCAAGTGGCTGAAGGGCTTTCTGCCAGCCTGGGATGCTGAAATTAAACCCAGCCAATTTTGTAGCAGAAAGCATCCTATGTACTGATTTGGAGATACAGACACTGGGAGCAAAAAAATCTGAAGGAGGCACCTGATGCTGCTGGTTAAGTCAGGATGTTAAGAAAGCCCCACACTACCTATGGATTTTTGCATTGCCTAAGTGCTAGCTCTGATCCAGGCAGTGTAAGGGCTGTGTGTCCCTGCTCCTGTGCCCTGGCTGCCACAGACAGCTGTGTTTCCCAGCATTATTTTAGTCACGTGCAATGCACTTTCCCAAAGCAAACCGCACGTGCTGTTGCAGGACAAGCTGGCAAGCACCCAGCATCAGCTTCTTGCAATCTCCTCTGGTCCTCTGAGGCACAGGCCAGTATGGGAAAGACTGAGATACCACATGTTTTATTTAACCAGTGCTGCGGCTTGCACTTAGTAGAAAGGCCAGTTGATTAGCTGACAGTGATGTACTTATTTAAAGTGCCTAGTGATCACCTGTCTCCATGTGGGCCAGAAGCTGAGCTGGCTTTTGCCAGAGGCACCTTAATCCTCTGCGTCCCACATGGGTCACCTGGCATTAAAACCAGACGTCACTGTTGGACGATGGCACTGCAGCACTGCTCTTCCCCGAAGCACTGAGTGACATCCCAGTGACATCCATGAGATCTGTGCCTTTGACCTGCCTCTAGCCAGGATTTTTTTTAATTAAAAAACATCCCTTGGTTTTGGAGAGGTCTGTTGCTTGGTTTAATTTAGTCACTGCTGCTAGGGCTGCCCTGAGGCCACTTGCTCAGTGGCTGCCGTCCAGGTCCGCACATCCCAGTATCCTGATCCAGGATACACTTGCACCAGAGCTAATTGTCTCCTCTCCCTTGTTACCAGCATGCAGCTCAGCCCCCAGCGCCGTGACGATCGTGCTGGCAGTGATCGGCAGCGTGGTCCTGATTGGCATCATCCTGCTGGGGCTCTGGAAGCTGCTCGTCACCATTCATGACAGACGGGAGTTCGACCGATTCCAGAGTGAACGTTCCCGGGCCAGATATGAAATGGTGAGCACAGCGTAGGGGTGCTGCTGATGTATCAGAGGGCTATAGGGGTGTGCCAGCAGCAAACAGCTCTGCAGTGATGTAGAACGGTGGCAGGCATGGGGGATGTGGGTGCTCATACCCTGCAGTGCCTCGCAGCAGGGCGTCAGGATGTGGCACCTTGTGCTGCCTTTCTCCCTGGCAATTTACAAATACTCTGCAGAAACACACCCAGCCTTTGGTATCGCCAGGTGTTTCCCAGCAGTGCTGAAGGGCTGAAGGAGGTAGGGGAGTGGGGACCCGGCTCCTGCTGGTGGCAGCCAGGTCTGTGATGGAGCCCCTCAGGGCCGGCTTTAGGTGAGGTTTTCTAGCGTTTGAGCACATTGTGGGTCTGATGGGAAAACTGTGGAAAAACAGTGCTGCTTTTGCATGTAAATACACATTTCAGTCAAATTAATTGGCACAGGAAGGGGGGATTAGATACATTTTAACCAGATACGGAATTTGTTGCTCACCTTTGTTCTTTTTGTCTGTTTATGTCTCCAAAGGCATCCAATCCTCTCTACCGAAAGCCTATTTCCACACATAATGTAGAGTTCACATTCAACAAGCTCAACAAGTCTTACAATGGTACAATTGACTGATGGTGTCTTGGCACCTGAGACTGCTGAGGACAATTGCTTGACTGTACATGCTGCTTCCCCACTTGAAGATGGGATCCTCTTCAGGGTCAAGAATCCCTTATGACAGGACTGGTTGATGACCGAAGCCTGTTATTTGCACAGTAAGGAGAAAAGTCTAGTTCGTTCTGGAGGCACGGACGCGAAGGCAGGCTCCCTGCCTGTGCTGATGGACTCCGAGCCGTGTGCGACTCCATACCCCAGCTTTCCGGATATATTAAACCTGCCAACTAAGTCAACTGAGTGCCATATTGCAGCTTTAGACATATCCCATTAGAAAGGGTGACTAGGTCAAAAATCAGGAGAACTCATGCCATTGCAAGTTGTTAGGGGGGGACTTAGCTTAAAAAGAAAAGGGTGTTGGAAGCATTTGTGTAAGAAATTAGGATACAGAAGTTCTGCAGTCTTTAGGAATTTTTTTTTATATAAAAAACAAAATAAAACTATTGTGCATATATGATGCTGTAAGTAGAATTCATTGTTTCCTTGCTAAGCTCCCCACCAAAACTGAGGCTTGCTCCTGCAAGTAACGGTGGTGCTGCCTGATTGATTTATTAGTAGAGCCTTATCAGTCAAAGCATGGCTATAAAAATAGGAGCTGGAGCCACAGTGACTGCTGCAGAAGGTATGTTGATTTAATACCCTGGTGTTGACCCAGGGCTGGGAGTGCCAGAAGGAGCTCCTGCTCAGAGCCGGAGGTGTTAAACAGACAGGAACCTGGTGCGAGACCAAGGGAAATGGGAGTTTAGGCTGAGGAAACTAAATTGAACACCATTCCTTGGGGTGTGCAAGGAGGCATCTGGCCTGGGTGCCTGCAGGATGGCAGCTGGGAGCACACAGTACCTCATCCAGACCTCTGACTTTTTCACAGAGGACTATTGCTGTGGGGTCCAGTGGAGCCCAGCTGGAAAAGCAGAGGAGCCCTGAGCTTTCGGCCAGAAAGGGAGCTGGACAAAACCCACTGTTGTTGCCTCACAACATACATTCTGCTTTGGTTTGTTGGGTTTCACACCCCCCAGACTGTTCCTCCTGTCCCGTCTGTTTTGCTCTGGAGCTGGGGTTTGGGTTACCCTGGCTGAGAGCTGCAGCTTTAGACCTACACAAGTCTGCAGCAGGGCTGCAGCCACTGGCAGGAGAGAGAAGCCGGAGCAATTGCTACTGCTGCTCTTTATTTTTTTCCCTTTATTTTCCTTTCTTTCTTGTCTCTTTGCCCTGAATAGATCATGCCGTACTCAGCTGAAGGAAGCTTGCCAGGGAAAAGCAAAAACAAATGATGTTCATTGTTTTGACTTGCTCTTCTCATTGGAAAAGGGCCATGGACCCATCCTTCCGGATTTTTTTTACTTTATTTGGTTTTGCCTCTATAAACAGAAGCTTTTATTTGCCCAGTATAAACAGCTCTCCTTCAAGAACTTTATGGTCCCCCCTGCTCCTTCCAGCAGCACTGAAGAAGTGCGGAAGACGACACTAAAAATAGCTCAAAATGGGGAATTTTACGAGCACAGCAAGCGGCACATCAGCAGAATCAGTGTTGCTCAGGTGGGGTAAAAAACCCAAACCAAATGAAACCTGTATCTTGTCTTCCCACTTGATTCCACTAAATCTGCCCTAGCAGGGGAGGAAGGTGCATTTCTCACACAATATTGAAGTACAGGCTAAAGTTTGCAGGTGAGATGTTGTGTAATGAATACCTGGGACTAATGGTGCCACCTGGGAAGGAGCATCCATGGGGCAATTCAGTTTTTGTGACCATCCCACTGCCTAATGCCAGGCTGGCAAGATAGATTTCATTACTGTCACAAAAGAAATAATAGTAAACAGCCAAAACATAATCAGCACAAGTAGGCAGAGCAAGTTTGACTTGGTGCATGTGACTGCTGCTCACAAGCTGTACTGCCCCAGGCATGGAAAGGGGGAGCAGGAAGGGAAGTGGAGGGAAAAGAAGGGCAGGAATGTTTTAAACCAGCTTTGCCACCCAAAGCAGGAATCTCTGAATACAGCTGTGCTGCTCTTAATTCATAAGGCACCAAGCAGTTTAAAAACAAAACCACCCCTTTGCTTTATTTCCTTGCATTCGGAATGGAAAGGGACAGGTAGTGCCTCCCTTTCCCTTGCACATTACCATTCTGCTATGGCATTTCCCAGCACACTGGGTTAGTGCTGAGAGACCAGGACAATCACAGGCCAGGCACCCAAGCCAGTGTGCAAAAAGATGGGAATAGGGTTGATGCTGTCAGTGGAGAGCATCCTGCTGCATGTGGTGCTGGGCCAGGAAGCTTCTCCACAAGTTGCATCTAAAGAAAAAAAACGTGATGTTAAGAGCAATAAGGCTTTGCTTTACTGTGTAAGCAGATCTGCCTTTACCCTTGCAAGGTTAATGCCGAGCACAGTCATGGGAATGGTGTATTTCAGTCAGCAGCAGTTCATTTGTGTCTCTAAATAGAGGCAGCTTGACCACAGCTAGCATTCCTGAATGAAAACTCCAGCAAAAGTCATCAGTGGGTCGCATGTGATGGAAAAATGTCAGTGCTTTGTCTGGCCAAGCTGGAATCCGGATGCCATTGCAACATCAGCTCCTCCTGTTTCCCCAGCCACAGCTGGCGGCTGCTGCTGCATGGCCACTGGGACTGGGGCTTGCCAGCACGTTTTCCCTGTGCTGCTGGTGTTTCTGGGGGTGAACACATGCCTTGGGAAAAGTCAAGGCCAATGGCAGCATTATTTGCTTTGTCGTTTGTGAAGGTACACTGTAACCCTTTGCTGTAATACAAACCTGAGTGAGGCATGCCCTCTTTGTATCCTGTTTGTCCGTTACGGTGCAGTGAGAAGGTGCTCAATAGCTGAAGGCAATGACCAAGCTCTTGAAGATGAATGCCCCACAATCTCGAGCCTGTTTAACCTTACATTTCTCCAGCCACGTGGAAAGTGAAGGACCTAGTGTATTGAGGAGGGGGTCACCAAGATGCCTGGCAGGAAATACCAAAGAAGGTAACTGACTACATCTGCAGCCCAGCAGCATCTCCTGGCCCTTATATCCGAATATCATCTCCATATCAGAACACATGTTAAACTGGAATTGACTGTTGTTCCTCCACCTCCTATTCACTGCCAGCCTACCAAAAGCCAAACAAAATAATAGAACAGAGACATGGGGGTTTGTTTCATCCTATCCCTTTCTCCAAGCCCACTATTTAGTGCTGGCATCCACTGGACTCAGCCCAACAGAAACTTCTCCAGTTGGCTGTCATGACCCCAAGGGTTACCCAGCATGGGGGCTGGGCAAAGATTGCAACCATGGGTTCACAGAACTCCGTTATACACAAGGACATGGAGGCTTTATTTCCTAAGTTACCTCATTGCATTTTACTACAGGTCACCACTCTCAAGGCAAGTATAATTAACAAAACAAGTACATCTATGCTACAAATTACTACCATATAGCTGTCATGGTTTAAGCCGAGCTGGCAGCTAAGCCCCACTCAGCCACTCGCTCATTCCCCTTTTGGTGGGATGGAGGAGAGAAACAGAAGGGTAAAAGTGAGAAAACTCACGGGTTGAGATAAAAGACAGTTTAATAGGTAAAGCAAAAGCTCCATACTAGCTACTATGAAGAAAATTAATTCTAGTCCAGCCAAAACCAGCACAAGCAAATATATATAATTCGACAGCAGCAGAAATCAATATTAGCAGCAATGAATAGCAGTAGCAAGTGTATCTATCTTTCAATTTTACTAGTTATTACAGAATTACCACTAGTAAAGCAGTGAATACACTTACCGGAAATCATTATTTACGGAATAGCCTCAAGTTGCAGCAAGGGAGGTTTTGATTAAATATTAGGAAATATTTTTTCACCAAAAGGGTTATCAAGCATTGGAACAGGACATCTAAGGAAGTGGTGGAGTCACAGTCCCTGGAGACTATTAGAAGACGTGTAGATGTGGTACTTGGGTTCACGGCTTCATGAAGGACTTCCCCTTCTTGAAAAAGGGGGTTATATTT
>NW_009913670.1:943-1483 GCF_000696875.1 Nestor notabilis | reverse complement strand
CACAGGAGGGGCGAACCTTGGAGTGGGGGCACAGAGGCTGAGCCGTCGGAGCTCAGCCGAGGAGCGCCGGGGTGCTGCGTGACTGGGGTGAAATAGTCCTTCCCTTGTGTGTAGTGCTTTAAAGGCTTTGGTGGGAATACTGTGTTCGGTTTCAGAAAGAGCTGAGCTACTTCCCAGGAAGGCTGCAATGTGTTTAGCTCGCAGCGGTGAGAAGCTAAATGTGTAGAGATACATGCTTCTAAGGACTTAAAGCAGATTTCTTCTGGAAACGCTTTGCCCCCCATCACAGGGTGCTTTGATATCCCAAGGTCACTTTTGTCAATTGTGTAAGGCTGTGAAATGATGTTTATTAAATCTCACCAGTTTTCCAGGTTTGGGCTGGCAGTGAGGAATGAAACTTTTTTTCAACCAAGATGTGATGCGATGTGGGGTAGCATTAAGGAGCACAAAGAGAAAAGCAGAAGGATGCAGGAAAGAGCTGGCAGAGATGAGGAGAAGGCCTTGCAGCAGGGAGGCTGGAGCTCACTGGCTGGCGGGGGG
>NW_009913670.1:0-912 GCF_000696875.1 Nestor notabilis | reverse complement strand
GGGGGAGACAGTGTAAGGGGAGCCCTGTGATGGGCCCCTCACGTTGGTTGTACTTTGATGATTAATAGCCATGGCACCAGCATTTCTCTGCAGGAATACATGGTGAGGAGTCAGAGCATTATTAGTACTACTCTTCTGTGATGTGCTGATTATTCAGGAGTTACTGCTTCCTTTGTTTCCTTTATGGCAAAATTTAAAGTTATCTTCACAACCTATGGTATTTATTCTATCTGGAAGGATTTCCATTCTGCAGGTATATTTAGTATTGGAAAAAAAATACAGAACTGTTCCTTACAAATCAGTGACAAACGTGGTATTTGTCATATCTGTGCTTCTTCCTTGCTTATTTTGAATTTGTTTATTTTTACTGAGCCTTTTTTTACTATGTGAAAAAGCTCATTGTAAAAATATGAATGTAACTTTTTCTTCCCCCTTGTATTGTTACAACGTTACAATGCAGGTTATCAACCGCGTTGCTATTTTGTATCCTGAGACCGCTTTACTCTTACTTTGGGCAGGATCTATATAGTATTAAAACAACTGGAACTATCACCCAATCATAGAACTCTTTCGGTTGGAAGGGACCTTAAAGCTCATCTAGTTCCAACCCCCTGCCATGGCCAGGGACACCTTCCACTAGACCAGGCTGCCGCGTCCATCTTGGCCTTGAACAGCCTGGCCTGGACCCCGGCCAGGGATGGGCCAGCCACAGCTGCTCTGGGCAGCCCGTGCCACCGCCTCACCACCCCCAAGGTATTCCGACTTGCTTCCTTTCCTGCAGCGCCGGTGCTCCGTGACCACCCACCCACATGGGGCAGCCCCCAGCTGCCACCCGCTTCCTTTCCTCCAAACCAGGGAGCAGAACGGGACCGCGCTTGCTCGAGCCCTCCGTTTGCGTTCATCTTGCTGCAG
>NW_009913669.1:0-3800 GCF_000696875.1 Nestor notabilis | reverse complement strand
GTGGCTGGCACTATAGGGCAGGGGGACAGGGACAGCACTTCTGCCCTCTAAAGGATGGAGCTGCTGACAGGGAGGTTACGGAGGACACTGCTGGCACATTCCCGAGCAGGAGCTGGCCTGTCACCCAGGCCTGTGTGGCTGGCACTATAGGGCAGGGGGACAGGGGCAGCACTTCTGCCCTCTAAGGGATGGAGCTGCTGACAGGGAGGTCACGGAGGACACTGCTGGCACATTTCCGAGCAGGAGCTGGCCTGTCACCCAGGCCTAGGGACAAAGACAAGCCCCAGCTCTGGGGAACTGCAGGGAGGAGAGAGCATGATGTGGGATGGGGCCCAGCAGCCATGGACATCCCAGGGAAGCAGAGCAGGAACTTGGCAGGGAGAGGAGCCGGCCAGAGCACCTGCATGGGACGGAGCTGCTATCAGAAGGGGATGAAGGAAGGAATAGGGGATGTAAGATGGTGGGGATAGTCCCAAGAGGTTTGGGTTGGTGATCAGCTTCTATGTCCCTTCTTCCCAATTCTCCTGTGCACTTTCCACAGCCACTTCCGAGGACGAGGTCAATATGTGGATCAAGGGGCTGAACTGGCTGGTGGCTGATACCCTAAGGGCTGCCACCCCCCTGCAGATTGAAAGGTGAGGAACTTGTCCTTGTACTCCACTTATTTCCTTTTTTTTCCCCCCTTTTCTGTCCTTGTTTGATAGAAAAAGGTGACCGTGGTGCCAGCACCACATTCCCTCTCTGAGCCTCGCTGACCTGGCGCTCCTGCCTCTGTGCTCCAGAGGCTCCATCCCATTGACCTGCTGTGCTGCATCATCTCTGGCCAGAGTCTGATCTCACATGCATGCAGGGAAAAGGAGCTTTACCACAAAACAGATGGGTTTATGTGTGTGCAGCCTCTTTGATCTGTAGCAGTTCAGTGCAGAGGCCTGCAGAAGAGAGCACCTTTGCGTTTGTGGGCTCACGTTTGGGCAGAGACAGGTTGTGTGCAGGAGATGGGGTAGGCTGTCCCTGAAGGGGAGAGGAGCTGCGTTCTCTGGTGGGAAGGAGGGCTGTGGGAGTGGACTGAGTGGCACTGAGAGCTTCCAGAGACAGCAGTGAACCAGATGAGGCGGAGGAGCCGGGGCTAAGTGTGTGTGTCTCTGCCTTTCCCTTTAGGTGGCTCCGGAAGCAGTTCTACTCACTGGATCGCAACCGGGAGGACAGGTAAGAAGAGAGAAAACACCCCCTGCATGGAGGGTTTCAGCTGGAAGGGTTCATCTTTGACTTGAAACCCCAGCCTTTGCTTTGGAACACTGTGAAACACCTCAGTCCCAGCTGGCATCACCCAAGGAGGCAGACTCTGAGGTGCCAACAGGCAGCTCTGGCCACCCCATCAGGGCTCACTTGGGTTGTGTTTGTTACTCTCCACCCTGTTTGCTTTATTCTTCTTCTGTGAGGTCCGTGAGACCACGGATCATCCCACTACTTGGCTTCTAGGCTGATGGGCTGCAGCAGGGCCACTACTTGTGGGGTTCTTAGTGATGCTCTAAGGGGGAAATGTCATGCTTGAACCCGTCATGCGGAGGTAAGGGAGGGGAATTGACTCATGATCCATCATGAGGAGTTAAGGAAAGGGGCAAGATGTCCCTGCTCATTGCAGGAGGTTGGACTAGATGAGCTTTGAAGGTCCCTTTCAACCCAAGCTGTTGTATAATTCTGTTTTCCCTGTCGAGAGGCAAGTTCCACCACGCTGTTTGCTGCTGCCGCACTGACTGCTTTCCCCAGCTGCATTCCCCCTGAGCCTCCTTGTCGTGAGGTGCTGTTATTTGCCTCCATTCATCCCTGGGACACACTTTTCCCCCCATGATGTTCACTGAGCCCATTAACCACTCAGCACTGATTTCCATGTTAATGTGCTCCCCTGGGGCAGGGAGATTCCTCCAGTCCTGCTCCAAGGGGCGGTGCTGGACACATGGCTCACACATCGCTGGGCAACCTGTGCTTTACCACCCTCATTATAGAGTTTCTTCCTCACACCCAGCCTGAATCTCCCTCTTTTATTTTAACCCATCATCCCTCCCCCTGCCACAACAGGCTCTGCCAACAAGTCTCTTCCCATATCTCTTGTAGGCCCCTTTTAAGAACTGAAAGGCCACAATAACATCTCCCTGGAGCCTTCTCTTCTCCAAGCTGAACAAGCCCAGCTCTCTTGGCCTCTCCTCATAGGAGAGCTGCTCCATCCCTCTGATCATTGAGGCTGGTTTGGCAGAGCTGAAAGCCAGCCTGTTACATCTCTCTTGTTTTAATTAATAGCATCTATTAGCATCTAGAATTAAGGCAACAAAGTACAATATACTCCTTACCTGTCCAGCAAGGGGAGAAGCTTCAATGCAAACAGCCTCATTGGAAAAGCTGCTGCTCCAGCCCAGGCAGCAAAAGGAGCAGAACAGAGGGGGAATGCAGGTAAATGTGGGGTCTCCCCATTTCACAGTCATCCCTGTGCTGTCTGCAGAGTGGAGGCAGCAGTTACGGGGCACAGACATCTCCTGGATGAAATCTTTGCCCTGTGAGACGTTGCAGCATTAACTTTGGTGTCACTGGGCTCTGCTTTTGCTTCTCAGCCTGGAAATGGGGTTGGAAAGAGAAGAGTAAGTTGTGGTTCTTTTAAAACACCGCTTCTTTCCCAAACCACCCCGGTCCTTCCTGGGACGGGCAGGATTTGGCAGCTGCAGGGATCATTCCTGGTGCTGGAGCCCTTTCCTCCTGCCGTTCCCGGCTGGGTGCCTCACGTCCCTTCCCGCACGCCGGCAGCTGTGGGCTGTTTTCACTGGCTGCTGGGCCTATGGGTGTTTGTTTTTCCAAGGGAGGTGAGGTGGAAAGAGCAGGATAACAGGATGCTGGGGTTTTCCTCACTGCCCTGGAGGAGCCTGTTCACCTCTGGCTGGGAGAGCTGCCTGTACTAGGAGCAGTGTTATGGCACCGGAGGCTGTTTCCACCCCCTGTGTGAGGGCTGGATCAGTCCTTTGGCCTGTTTGTCATGAAACCTTCAAAAACTTCCGTAGAAGAAATGAGCTTATTCATTTGTTTTTCACTTTTTAGTCTCAAAATACCAGCAGGCTGTTTGGCCAAGGTCTGCAGCACTTGAACATCATTAACAACACCCAGGCAATAGAATCCTTCCATCCGCCATCCTCCTACTGAGGCAGAGAGGGGAATGCTGGTCACAGCTTGTACAGGGTTTGCTCTCACTCCTCCAGGTGCCATCACACCATGATGAGCAGTGCCATGGTTCCAACCCCTCCCTGGGACACAGCCCAGTGTCACCAGAGCTGGACGCTGGCTCCAGTGCATCTCCTGGAGCTCCTTTTCTAGGAGCTGTTTTGCAGTGCCAGCCTCTCACGAGGGGACATTGCTGCTGGGTGGCCCTGGGGACAGTGGGTCCCATCAGGGGTCCCACCAGAGCAGTCACATGCTGTGGTCCTTGACACGCATCAGTGGTGGCACCTCTCACTGTGCTCCTGGCTCGCTCCCCCCAGCATCGCCCCACTGTCCTCTCCTGTGACCCAGGACCACGTAGCTGGGACCCCCACCCTGGGTTGCTGAGCCCTCCGCACATGGCCATGGATACTGGGTGTGCTGGAGAAGGGAGGGGGCAGGTTCTCCTCCCCAGGACACTCACCCTGAGCCCCTGGGGAGGTGGAAGCAAAGTGGGGGCGCAGCAGAGCTGCTGCTCGTGCCCGGAGCCGTGGCGCTGGCGCTGCAGCTCACACGAAGGGGAGGCTGGTGCCGTTTGCCAGCACTCTGGGCTTTGCCCGTCC
>NW_009913668.1:0-1773 GCF_000696875.1 Nestor notabilis | reverse complement strand
GGTGGGTGGGATGCAAATGGCATTTCCAGCTGTCACTTTCAGGACAGAGTGAGTTTAGGCTGTCAGCATAGTCCCTTATCTAAGACCAGGTTTTATCTAGCTCTTGGGTTTGGAGAGGGAAAGGTTGAGGTTGGAGAGTTTTGGAGCATGTTGAAAGGAGAAGAAGCAAGGCTGGAAGCAGAGGAAGAGTTATGGGAGCAGAATCAGGAGGGGGAAGGGGAAGGGTTGTGGAGATTTATGGAAAGGCAGAGAGAGAGGGGAATAGGGGAGAAGCAGAAGGAAGAGCAAGGGCAACGAAAAAGACATATTTGCCTTTTCTCTTGCATAGAGAGGCACAGAGAATTTTCCATGGCTCTCTGTGGACTTGTGTCCCAGACCCAGGTGACAAGGGAGGTGGCTAATCGTGTCACATTAACTCCTCTCTTGGCTTCTGTTGCCTTAACCCCAATTCTCCTGTGTTGGAAGGATGGCAAGATCTCAGTAAATCTGTGCAGCCAGGAGGCAGAAGGTGGGTGGCAGTGAAGGGAGTGAGTGGACCTGGGTGAAGAGAATGAGAACATCTTGACTCGGATAAGGGGAGCCTGCAGACTTTCAGGATACAAAAACCTAGTGTCCTGCCTCCCTCTGCATGCAGGACAGGCAAAAGATCACCCTCACCTGCAGTACAAAGAGGAAATCCCTCTCCTTCATCTAATTGCAACACACTCCCTGCACGACAGATAGCCCTATTCTATCACCGGCAAGCTGGTTATGGGGCATTTTCCAGAACCTAATGCATTAGGACTAGGGTTGTGTCTGCAACCCAGAGTAGGTCCCAGCCTCTATTTCAGGTGAAACAAAGTCCTTTGCAAAGGCTGTCTCTAGCCTGCAAAGAGGGATTTGTCGAACACAGACGATTGTCCCTCTTGCCCATTTCCCTACCACAGCTCCCACACACATCAACCAGAGGAAGATCACATCCCCCCCAACCCAGGTGTCCGTGAGGAGGAACATGCTCCTCATCTCTGAGGAAGGAGTCCTTACCTGAGAAGAACTGGCTGATGGAGTGAGGCAGCAGAGTGAGGAAGGCCAGCGGGTTCGCAAAGGACATGGAGAGTGCCGCAGAAATGTAAGCCATGCCTGCCACCAGGGAGTCGAGGCAAGCCAGAGAGGTGTAGAGGCAGAACATGACGAAGTTTCGCATGTTCCTGCTCCCAATGCAGTTCCCTGTGAAGAAACAGTGGTGGTCATGCCTCTGGGTGACTCTGGCACACAGTCTACAGAAGTGAGTGCTGGGCAAGGCTGAGCCAGGGGACCTGCTTCCATCCGGCCAGTCCGCCACCACTTCGGATCCTTTGCCCAAGTTTAAGCCCTTGCCCAAGTCCTCGGGAGAGCTCTGGATCACAAGGACGTAGTTGCCTAAGGCATTAGCTGAGAGGAAGAGGAAGAGGGCCCCATGCAGCAGAGCAGGAGAGAAAAGTGGGGTGGTGGAAGGGTCTCTGAACATGCTGGGGATGAAGAGAAAGATCTGGAGGACGAAGGTCACTAGGGAGATGCACAAGAAGTAGGCTGGAGCGACAACATTGAGCAACCTGAGAACTAGCATTGCGAATTACGTTCCTGCAGGGGAAAGCAAGGAGGCAAGGAACATCACCGCTCCGGCTGCACACTTCATCCTTCCATTTCCTGCCGGGTCCCGGCCCCGCTGCCTCCGGGAAATGCCCTTCGGGGACCGCTCTCCCTCGCCGCCGCCGCCCCACGGTCCCGGCCGGGCCGGGACAAAGGGACAGCCCG
>NW_009913667.1:1414-1896 GCF_000696875.1 Nestor notabilis | reverse complement strand
GGGGGGGCACTTTTGGGGTGACTTTGGGCTCTTTTGGGGTGGTTTTGGGTGCTTTTGGGGTGCTTTGGGGCCCACTCACTCTTCATGGTCTTCACGGCCACCCTGAGGACGCCGCTCTCCTGCTGGAGCTGCCCCTCCACGACGGAGCCGAACTCCCCTGGGGGGCAAAGGGGTGGTTTGGGGGTGCCAAGTTGGGGGCACCCCATAGGGGTCATTAATGGGGGGGGACACCCCATAGGGGTCATTAATGGGCGGGGACACCCATTACTGGGGACCCACCTTCGCCCAGGGTCTTGCCCAGGGCCACGCGGTGTCGATCCAAGGTGACGTCCCGGAGCTTCTCCTGCAGCTCCTCACTGATGCCCAGGCGGGACACTGGGACACGGGATGCCAGGGACAGGGAGACGGGGAGACAGGGACACCATGGATAACATGGACATCATGGGACACCAGGGACAGGGAGATGGGGATACAGGGAGGCA
>NW_009913667.1:0-1357 GCF_000696875.1 Nestor notabilis | reverse complement strand
GACCCCATTGATAACATGGACAACATGGGACACCAGGGACAGGGAGATGGGGATACAGGGAGACAGGCACACCAGGGACAGGGACACCATGGACACCATGGACACCATGTACAGGGATGCAGGGACACCATGGATAACATGGACACATGGGCACCATGGACACATGGACACCTGGACACATGGACATCATGGACACATGGACATCATGGATAACATGGACACACGGACCATGGACACCATGGACACATGGACATCATGGATAACATGGACACATGGACACCTGGACACCATGGACATCATGGATAACATGGACACATGGACACCTGGACACCATGGACATCATGGATAACATGGACACATGGACACCTGGACACCATGGACATCATGGATAACATGGACACATGGACACCTGGACACCATGGACATCATGGATAACATGGACACATGGACACCTGGACACCATGGACATCATGGATAACATGGACACATGGACACCTGGACACCATGGACATCATGGATAACATGGACACATGGACACCTGGACACCATGGACATCATGGATAACATGGACACATGGACACCTGGACACCATGGACATCATGGATAACATGGACACATGGACACCTGGACACCATGAACACCATGAACACATGGACACCTGGACACCATGGACATCACAGATAACATGGACACATGGACACCTGGACGCCATGGACATCACAGATAACATGGACACCTGGAAACCATGGACACCATGAACACCATGAACACATGGACACCTGGACACCATGGACATCACAGATAACATGGACACATGGACACCTGGACGCCATGGACATCACAGATAACATGGACACCTGGAAACCATGGACACCATGAACACCATGAACACATGGACACCTGGACACCATGGACATCACAGATAGAAACCATGGACACCATGGACATCATGGATAACATGGACACATGGACACCTGGACACCATGGACATCATGGATAACATGGACACATGGACACCTGGACACTCACACATGGCGGTGGTGGAGCGGCGGCTGTAGGAGCTCCGCACCCGGAACTGCACCACGGGCTCCCCATGGGGTGCGAAGGCCACACTGGGGGGACACGGGGCACATGGGGCCACCAGGGGGACACCGGGGGGACACCGGAGGCCAGGTGGGGTCAGGGCTGGCCCCGCTCTGGGGCTGCTGCTCACCCATAATGGGGCTTCTTCCTCCTCCAGCGCCGGGTCAGCAGCACCCCCAGCGCCACCAGCGCCACCAGTGCCACCAGCACCCCCAGCGCCACCAGGGCCGGCCACTGGTCACCAGCCAGAGCCACGGCCGGGAGCACTGTGGGA
>NW_009913666.1:0-1493 GCF_000696875.1 Nestor notabilis | reverse complement strand
AGGGGGGTGTGAGGGGTTAATGGGGGGCTCACCCCTGCCCTGGTGGGCCCCATTCCTCCTCCTGGTTCTTCCTCTTCCCTTTCCCCCTTTGCCTCTTCCTTTCCCCTCCTCACTGCGGCCTTTGCTCTCCCCCTGCCCCACTGGGGACCTGGGGCTTCCCCCCGCTCATCCCCCCTTTTCCCTGTGCATTCCCAGCATGTCCGACTGGGAAACAGCTCCCGCCGTGACCGAGACCCCGGACATCAAACTCTTTGGGAAGTGGAGCACGGACGATGTCCAGATCAATGACATCTCCTTGCAGGTCCTGAGCCTTCAAGCTGTGTGTGTTGGGGGGACGCTGCTTCCTCAGCATTCCCGGTGCCGGGAATCCCTTCAGTCTGGCATCCCCCCTTCTTTCCCCCTCTAGGACTACATTGCTGTCAAGGAGAAGTACGCCAAGTACCTGCCCCACAGCGCCGGGCGCTACGCGGCCAAGCGCTTCCGCAAGGCCCAGTGCCCCATCGTGGAGAGACTCACCAATTCCATGATGATGCACGGCCGGAATAACGGGAAGAAGCTCATGACCGTGCGCATCGTCAAGCACGCCTTCGAGATCATCCACCTGCTCACTGGGGAGGTGCCTGTGGGGCGCCCGTGGGGCAAGGGGGGCGGCCCCGCGTCTTCATTGCCTTCTGGGGCAGGTTATGGGCACCTCGGTCTGGTCGGGGCACCCAGTGTCCCCTTTGCGGCACCTCAAGGTCCTTTTGGGGACCCCCGTGTCCCTTTAGGGCACCTCAAGGGCTCTTTTGGGCACCCCCAAAGCGTCTTTTGGGGACCCAAATGTCTGTTTGGGGCACCTCAAGGTCCTTTTGGGGACCCCCATGTGCCTTTAGGGCACCTTAAGATCCCTTTGGGCACCCCCAAGGTGTCTTTTGGGGACCCACATGTCCCTTTGGGCCTCCCCCAAGTCCCTTTAGGGCACCTCAAGGTCCTTTTGGGGACCCCCATGTGCCTTTAGGGCACCTTAAGATCCCTTTGGGCACCCCCAAGGTGTCTTTTGGGGACCCACATGTCCCTTTGGGCCTCCCCCAAGTCCCTTTAGGGCACCTCAAGGTCCTTTTGGGGACCCCAATGTGCCTTTGGGGCTCCCCCAAGTCCCTTTAGGGCACCTCAAGGTCCTTTTGGGGACCCCAATGTGCCTTTGGGGCTCCCCCAAGTCCCTTTAGGGCACCTCAAGGTCCTTTTGGGGACCCCAATGTGCCTTTGGGGCTCCCCCAAGTCCCTTTAGGGCACCTCAAGGTCCTTTTGGGGACCCCAATGTGCCTTTGGGGCTCCCCCAAGTCCCTTTAGGGCACCTCAGGGTCCTTTTAGGGACTCCCAAGTTGCTTTTGGGCACCTCATGGTCCTTTTGGGGATCCAAAGGTCCCTTTTGGGCACCCCCATGTCCCTTTGGGGCACCTCCAGCTCCTTTTGCCCTCCCCGTCTCTTCACCGGAGCATCCAACTCTCTATTCC
>NW_009913665.1:0-2111 GCF_000696875.1 Nestor notabilis | reverse complement strand
ACGGCATGGGCACGGGCATGGGGCGTGGGAATGGGAGCCAGCATGGCATGGGAATGGGGGATGGCATGGGAATGGGGGATGGCGTGTGCATGGGTCATGGGCAGTGCCTCTCTAGCCCCTCCAGCTGCTTGCTGTGGGGAGTGGGGAGCCCCGAGGGGCCGGAGGCTCTGCCAGCTTCCCCGGGAAGCAGCAGACATCGATAAGCATGGGAATGATGGTCTCCACCTTTTGGCCTCTGGTGGTTATTCCTGGCATGGATCAGGCCAGGATGCGACCCTGGCTCTGCCTCTTACTGTGAGTCATTGTGAAGTGTGAGCTTCTGACCTGTGGGTTCTGCCCCACTTCCAAACCCGGGGCAGGGATGGGGCATCACATCATGCAAGGTCTGGTTTTGGGTCACTGAAGCCACTGCTCTGGCATTTGCACTGGGGAAAGGAAATAAAGCCTATGTTTGAGCAATGAGAACAGCTGGGAAAATCCAAAGCACAAAGCCTGGGCCCTACTTGCACCCAGGGCAGCCATCACCCTCACTGCCTCCAGCAGAAACACTGGGCACTTGGAGGCAGTTAACCCCGCAAGGCAGCTCATGGGGATGAAGGCAATGGCTGAGCAACAGGTAGCCCTGCAGCCACCTTCCCCTGGGACACATTCCAAAGCCCAGATGCCTTAGGAGACCATCAGCAAGCGGGGGTCAGGATGTGGCCCCAGGGCTAAAGTGTCTCCTACGTCACCCCCTCAGTGCCACAAACATCATCAAACTTGTCTTTCAAGAAAACCAGCTCCCTGCAACCTCTTGCTCCTGAGACCCATTCTTTGTCTTACCTCCCAGCTCCCTCCATGACTTAGGCAGGGTTAAATCCCGTGCCAACAGTGCTGCTCACTGCAGAGGTCCCATCCGCCAGACCCCAGTTCACATGACTTGGACCAACCCAGCACAGGACAGAGCAAGGGGAGCTGCAACCACATCCCTACCATGTGCCAGGGCCAAACATCCCTGAGGAAGGGGGGACACCATGGGACCCCCAGCAGACAGTCCCTGCTCCCTGCATGGGCTGTATCCTTGCCCACACAACTGATGCTCGTCCTCACAGGAAGACTGACAGGGTGCTGGGAAAGCCAAATAAATACCTCACTCTTAAATAGCTGCTGTATTTATAGCCTGCGCTTGGCACCGAGTCCAGGGCTCTGACAAACTCCACTCCAGCTGAGTTTTGAGGAAGCATTGGAGAGAACAGGTTTCACAGCAAAGGATCCAGACGCATGTCTGCACAGCACAGGGCTGCTGGGAATGCGTGTGGCTGGGACCTCATCCCACTCCTGTCCTCACAGGCTCACCTCTGCTATCCTGTGGTCCCAGGCATCCCCCATCCTGCTTTACCTCTAAGTGATGGGGTGAACGTATATGTGCGGCAATACGCAGACATACAGACACATGCGTATATATATTAGAAATAATGTAAGTTATATATATGGATATGGATGTAGGTATAGATACATAGGTATAGATACAGATACAGATGTAGATATAGATGATCTAGATACAGATACAGATACAGGGTCCAGAGGAGGCCCTGGAGCTGCTGCGAGGGCTGGAGCAGCTCTGCTCTGGAGCCAGGCTGAGAGAGCTGGGCTGGGGCAGCTGGAGAAGAGAAGGCTCCTGAAGGGGACACCTTAGAGCAGCTCCAGTGCGTAAATAGGCTCCAGGAGACCTGGAGAGGAGCTTTGGACAAGGGATGTAGGGACAGGACAAGGGCAATGGCTTGAACCTGCCAGAGGGGAGACTGAGATGAGCTCTGAGGCAGAAGCTCTTCCCTGTGAGGGTGCTGAGGCTCTGGCACAGGGTGCCCAGAGAAGCTGTGGCTGCCCCATCCCTGGCAGTGTTCAAGGCCAGCTTGGACACAGGGGCTGGGAGCAACCTGCTCTAGTGGAAGGTGCCCCTGCCCGTGGCAGGGGTTGGAACTGGAGGAGCTTTAAGGTCTCTTCAACACAAACCATTCCCTAACTCCACGATGCACACACCGCGGGCACAAGCCCGTCATCCCAAGCCCTGTGCTCCCACCCTTCCCCATTCCCCCTCCTCACCCCAGACGGGGGGATGCGGGTTGAGGTGC
>NW_009913664.1:17748-28629 GCF_000696875.1 Nestor notabilis | reverse complement strand
CACTTATGCCATAGTTAAAAACCTGGAGATAATTCCTTGGGTTATTTCCCCGTCCTGCTGATGGAAACCCCTATAGACACTATCCACCGCCTCCTCTTTGCCCCCTCGCCCCTGCCAGCCCAGGTTGCGCGTTCGGGAGGGTGCAGCCATGATCGCTAGAGCAAGTTCTCCCGTTCCCCCAGCCCCGTGGTGTGACAGCTCGCAGGAGGTGTTGCTTTCCGACGGGGAGCCACCCCCTTGCTGAATCATCCTGGAGCCATGGCCGGACGGCTCGTCCGCCGCTCCGGGAACACGATATTACCCTCTCGAGCATGAGGTGGTGGTGAGGCGAGACGCAAGGAAGAGACCTGTTTGCATTCAGCTCAGGCGCGGCGCACGCTTGCAGGGAGAAACCTCAGCTCGCAGGAGGTGTTGCTTTCCGACGGGGAGCCACCCCCTTGCTGAATCATCCTGGAGCCATGGCCGGACGGCTCGTCCGCCGCTCCGGGAACACGATATTACCCTCTCGAGCATGAGGTGGTGGTGAGGCGAGACGCAAGGAAGAGACCTGTTTGCATTCAGCTCAGGCGCGGCGCACGCTTGCAGGGAGAAACCTTTCCCTTTCATGGCAGCAGGAGCTGCGGATGCAGTTCGGAGCTCAAAGGCAAGACGTGCGCTGCTCTAAGGAACATCCCCTGCCTTTGAGGTAGTGAAACTCCAGTCAACTGCCTGAGCCTGTAGCTTTGGCTTCTCTGAGGGCTCCTTTCTTGCATTGGTAGGATTCGTCCGAGATCACCTGGTTTGGAATTCGTGGTCTTGCTCAGTAGTGGCTGTCAGCAGTAATCCTGGGATACGTGTGCCCAGACAAGCGTGTGAGCAGGAGTGTCGTGTCCGTGCTGTTTGCCTAAAACTACTTTGTGTTGTCCTGGTGAAAGTCATTGCCTTCATTACTGCAAGGAAATAATGACTTTACCTTTTTTGTGTCATATGCTGAAGTGCTGCCAGGTATCCTGCCTTTATTCAAAGCATGCCAAAACATATGGAAAGGGAGGGAGAGGTGGGATGAGCAATTTTGAGCTGGGGTGTATCAGGCAAGACTAAATTGCAGCAGTTGTTGGACATGTAATGAGATCCTGTAATTAGTTATAGTCTATACCATGCTGAAACTATCGAGTGTCTGAGCTGGAGCAGTCTGAATTAATCTGGTTCTTCTGGGATTATGCAGAAGCAGAAGTAATGCAGTTGAAGTTTCCGTACAGCAGCTTCCATGGGGTTGCAGAGATGTTTTCCCCCTCTGGGTCCTCCTCGCGGGTATTTTGCTTTTAAGGTAGTACGTGGAAGCTGCAGTGGTGCTGCTCTCCAGATTAGAGAAATGCCTTACATGGCACAGTCCTTGGAGCTGTATTTACTAGTGAAGGTCCAAATGGTGCACCTCAGTTCCTGAAGGAAGGACTTGAGGGTTCAGGTTTGTGTAGATCTGAAGGATTTAAAGGACTCTCTCATTTGGTCTTAAAACCTCCCTGCCCCCCCCACCCCGTACCCCAAAAAGGGTGTGTGTTGGTGAGTGGTCTGGTGGAGACCCTACAGGCTGTAGCGTTGCCGGTGCTCCTGCAGTGGGGCAGGGTCCCCGTGGGCTGTGCTTTGCTGTGGGGCTGTACTGGTGTGTGGCAGTCACACACAGGCAGACCCAGGAGGCTGTGCAGTTACGGTGTGTGGGCACCAGCCCCTCATCGGGTGCTAATTTCCCTTGGTGTGTGCGTGTGTGTGTGTGTATATATATATATAGACATGGAACATATTTAAATGAAGCGATTTTAAAGTAGTGATGGCCCAGAAAAGTTTGAGAGCTATTTCAGAGTGTTTCTCTCTGAAAGACAATGGACTGTGCAGAAGCTTCTAGGTATTATGGATTGTGCTTACAGCAGGAGAGGGTGCAGTCAGCACTCTCAGAAGGCAGCTGGGTTTCCCTGGTTCAGCCTGTATGCAGCTCTATGCCTGTGGCAGGCCTGGTTCTGTCGTCCAGGCAGTTTGGGATACACTGGCAGGGGCCCAAAGCAGCCCTGGTGGTCAGGGGGGAAATGAGCCCCTCAGAGCTGTAACCTCAGGGCTGCTAAGCCTCCTGCAGCATCTGCCCAGGTCAGAAGTTATGTACCACATCCTGCCCACCACTGTGGGGAGTGAGGGATCCCCATGGAGAAAGAAAGCCCTTGGGGCTGCCCTCCCAAGGAAGGGGACTGACCAGTGGGGATGGATGCTGGGCAGTTCTCCATCTGAGGTGTTGGGGTGTTGAATCCATGTAGAGGATTTTGTAGTGGGTTTTGTGCCCAGTTCCACTTCACAAGCAGTGCTGACCTGCTCTGCTGCCTCGTTCCCTGTTGGGGAATGACTGGCATGAGGCTTAAATGATATTCTTAGATTTTTATTGACCTAGAAGTTTTCTCTTGGGCTTACCCCAAAATGAATACTTGTGCTGCCACCAGAGGGGAGGTTTTGAGAAGCTGTTCTGTGCCTTTAAGGGAATCTTAAAGTGGGGGTTAAAAACGTGTGGCTCGAAGCGGGGGAGGTTGGATTTCGTTTGCAGTACAGCTCACAAATCAGTTCTGAAGCTGGTGCTGTGGTGGAAAAATGTGCTCCTGCTTCCAGCCCTTCCCTTCAGTCTCTTCCCCATCCTTGTGGACTTAAGAACAGCCTTGCAGAATAACAAGAAAGCACTACTCATTTTAGCCATCACTGCTTTCTTGGTTCACTTCTCCATATGGCCGCAGGACCAGTTGTGTTAGCGCAAGGACCTGGTGTGCAGGGGCAGGACAGGATGAGGCTGGACTGCTGCTTGTATTAGCAGCACTGGCTTGTGCTGAGTTAAACTGGTGGCAAAACTGCATTGCTGGTGTCTTGCAAATGGCTCTTTCTTCATGTCGCGAGTCAAACCAGGGCTTTCCTAGTCCCCAGTGCCTGCAGCTTAGTCAGGACCATGAAAGCAAAGGGAGATGTTCTTTATGGGCAGCGCAGGTGATGATGATGACTCCGCAGTCAGGGTTTGGTGACTGATGCCTCAGCAGGACACCCCTCCTGCCATGCTGGTGCTGAGAGCTTGGCTTTGGCCGTGCAACTCGCTGTGTGACTCAGGCGTGTTGGGAAAGAGGGTGCAGCCTCCAGAGGAGCAGGCTATTCTGACCATGAGCATACTAGAAGTCACGTGTGGGAACTAAGATGAGTACTAGACACATGAGTTAGAGGGAGGCTGTGCACTGAAAGTGGAGTTTGCTTAGATCTGTTTCCAGGGGTAATCACCGGAGCTGTGGCTCTCTGCTGTGCTCTGAAAACAGAGTTCGAATGTCCAGCTGAAGACCTGCCACTGCAGGCAGACGTGGTGGCACCCTGCATTTGGGTTACCCACATCCAGCCTCCCAGCACCCAGCAGGAAAAACATGAGGAAAATCCTCAGCAACGGGATAGAAACGCTGGGTTGGGGAATGGTGGCAGCGGTGGGGAGAAGATGTCTTCATTGAACAGCGTGTGTTTGCTCTGAAGCTCAGGCTTGCTTGGTCTGCTGTTTGTTGTATGTAATATTTCAGGTAGAAACTTTGATTCAGTGTGGACAAGTTGATGCAGGAATTGTTCCCTCTTAGGTGATAGGGAACCAGTTGCCCACGTGTAATGCACTGGTTTGCTTGTTCGACTGGTTGGGGATTTTTTGGGTGAGTTTCTTTTTAATCAGTGTAGTGCAGAGCTCTGGGCAGTACATGCATCCTGCTCTAGGGCAGTGCCTAATCTGTCACACGGTTTAAGCACAGACTTGTCTCTCTTGCTGAAGCGCAGCCTTTAAGCCGGAGCATTTATTAGAACAAAAGACTTTGTAATTCTCTGCTCACCTTTAATGCAGCATCACAGGTGTTTTGTGCATGTGTCTGCTCCTGGAACAGAGCTCCTCCTTGTGCCCCCAAAGTATAGAAACCGTGTAAATGGATCCTTTAGGTTCGTTTTCTCTAGGTTCCTCTGTGTGTGCAGATTGCTGCTCCTTGATAGATGATTTACCTGAACTCATGCTTGCGATGCTCTTGCAGTCGGGCATCTCTTGCTTGCTAAGCTGTTGTGTGTTGTTTTGAAAGGAGTGTATCCTCCCCTTTTTCCATGCCATCTTCCAGGAAGGATTGTCTACCCAGAGTGATGTTATCTTCCCCCATTTTAAATGGTATCAGCAGACACTTACTTTTTCCCTTCTCCCATCTTGATGCTAAGTACCAAACCATCTTGGACTACTCACATGGAGCAGATTTGTGGCTTGGCCTCCACATTACATGGCTCTACTCAGCAAGGGTGAGGTCCCCTCTCTAGAGCCCAAATAAAGGTGCCAGGATCTTACTTTGTGTAAAAGCACATCGACTGATATCGAGCTGAAAACCTGGAGGCCTCCAGAGCTGGGTGGTTTATGTCTGAGGGCTCTGAATGCATAAAATCAGAGCGAATGCGTCTGTGTAATCCAATCTGCTCTTGAAAGCCTTGCAGAGGGCTGCATGCTGCAGACATAAGCTGTGTCAATAAGAACTCTATTCACCCTGGAAAACAGCCTCGTGATCGGCTTTGACTGGCAGCTTCCTAAGGGAGGGCCTTTCCTGAGAGAGCTCCAGTTTTTGGCGGCACTTCTGACTGCCTTTTGGACTCCCACTTACTGTTCTTGCCTTGCCTTGCCTTATGTGCTGGGAGGCTGCTGGGACAGAGGGTGGATTTCACACAGCACTATAATGGGAATGTAGGGGGAGTTTCTTTCCTTGCAGTGCAACCCCTCTGCCAAAGCAGTACTTAGGAACCCGGAGGCAAAGGTATTTAAGAGAACAATAGGTAGGACTGTAGGTTGCTGCATGAGGGGGTGCACCTTGGGTGTGCTCGGGGTTCCTTCCTGCAGAACAGTGGTACAAAACCCCTGTCGTTGGAAAACTCTTGGGTGGTAATGGACAAAATGTGCATGTTAATGTGCCTTTTTTTTTCCCCTTGGTTCTGCAGATGTGTGCGTTACCCAGAAGTGGTGTTGGTGCAGTTCCACTTTCAGCAATGCTGGCACAAATCTACCAACAGCTGTCATTTCCTGGTTGTTCCTATTGAATAAAACTCACACAAGTCAGAACTCTTACTCTGCTTTCTGAAGTGTTCTGCACCATTTTTCTTGGAGGAAAAATCTGCTTGAGCTGCTAAAAATGATGCTTATGAGCTTTTCTGAAAGCAGGGTTTAATCAATATATCTGGTTCTGAGCTGCTGTTCAGTGCACAGTGTTTGTGCAAATGGCGTTTCCTGTTGCATTACAAGGGTGGTACTCAGGGTTTGCTCTGCTGGCACTGAGTTATGAAGACAGACACTAGACTGTCACTACTGGGTGATTCTTTGTTCCTGCAGGTCCCTTGGTCTATCTGTCACTTCTTTGCTCAGGTGATGGGTTTGAAAATGAGCTCATCTGTCTGTCTTTCTGGGTTATTCCTGTAGCTGCAAATGAAAGCTTGAGAATATAATTAGGATGTAATATGCACAAACTCAGAAAAAACCCACCCCAAAACCCAACCCAACAGAAAATGAAGTCATGCAAAGCTGTTACTTGAGAGAAATGCAATTATGTTTTGAGCCAATTGAGGCTTGACTTGATTTCCCAGGGTTTGCTGGTGATGAGGCAGTAAAACCAGAATTAACTCCTGAAATACGCCTGTCCTGAGCCAGGAATTTGGCTGGTGAAAATCCCGGGAGCCACCCAAAGCAGGGAGCCCTGTGCCGTTTGCAGTGGGGTGAGTCCTGCAGTCCCATTGCCCTGTCTCTCCCCAGCTGATTCCCTGTGATAAAGCCCTGACGCTGCTGCGGGAGCTGTAATTCCCGCCTGTGAGTGGTTTAGTTGGGATCGGCCCCCGGGCAGAGCCAGGAGGCCGCGGATGGGGCAGGAAATGCTGGTTTCGCTGCTGCTGCTCCTGAGGCGGGGAGGCCGCTGCTGGGTGATGTGGTTTTACTTCCTGTTCCCGAGCTGTTTGGGTCAGAAGTAGCGGTGTTTTTCCATATTAAGATGTTTGGCTTCATTCTGAAGGCAGCAGTAAATGTCACACCGTGCACAATGCGCTGCTTATGTTTCAGAGACTCTTTATGGCTGCCTTTTGACTTTTAACTTGGATGCTGAAACCTTCAGTAGTACTTTTTCTGCTGCATAGACCTGCTTTTCAAGGAAAACAGAAAGGTTTTATTTTCTCTTTCTTTCTGTTTTGGAAAGAGCCGTTGAATGGATGCTGGAGAAGGACTTTTCATCAGGGACTGTAGGTGATGGGTTCAAACTGAAACAGGGGAAGTTCAGATTAGTTATAAGGAAGAAGTTCTTCCCTGTGAGGGTGCTGAGGCGCTGGCACAGGGTGCCCAGAGAGGCTGTGGCTGCCCTGTCCCTGGCAGTGTTCAAGGCCAGGTTGGACAGAGGGGCTTGGAGCAACCTACTCTAGTGAAAGGTGTCTCGGCCAGTGGCAGGGGGTTGGAGCTGGAGGAGCTTTAAGCTCCCTCCAACACAAACCAGTCTGGGATTCTATGAAATAGCTCACAGGCGTGTAGCTGAGCAGGAGGGAGCTGGCAGGGCTGACTTGGGGACACAGGGACACCTCAGCTTGCTCTGCACTCCTTGGTCCCGAGAAGATAATGCTGCAGGAGTTCATTGAGATGCTGGGGCTTAGTTCATTAACATTTGGGAAGTGACCTTTTGGTGGAAGGTCCTGGGACTGCAGGGCAAGGTGGTGCTGGTTGTGCTGTGCAGGGCTGTGACGCCAGGAGGGATGCATGTGGGTTGATGGACCAGTCATTACAGCGGTCCTAAAGGCTGGAATGCTGAGCTGCTGAGTGTCCCTGCCTTGCTGATGGGGAAACCTGCCCTGTAAAGGAAAACCAGCTCATGCAGAGGAGCATCATGGCCTGCTGGGAGCCATGGCTGGCTGCAGGGCTGCTGCTGGGAGTCCTTCAGAGCACTCAGTTAGAACACAGCATGCAGAGCATCACCACAGGCTGTGAGGTCCAGAACCAGTGGAGAAGAGAGGACTGGGCTCTTTGGGCACTTCCCTGGCTGTGTCAGGCAGCAAAAATGCTTCTCTTCCCTAAAATCTGGTCAAACCTCTTGATCAGTGCTGTACACTCTTAATCAAGCCACTTGGTTGTAGGATCTCCTCCCCTGGCTACAGCCAGCAGGTCAGGATGGGTGAGTCTCTATAGCCACACCTGGTATCAGTGGGATCCTTTTAAGTACAGTCTGAATACTTTAAAATAAGTAGTTATCAGCAGTGCTGGCCCAGGGGGCTTGTATTGCACCTTCAGGTAGAGAGGAGTTATTTCTGAGGTACTAAAAGAAACATCAGCATGGATCAATCCGTAGGGATGCAGGTGATCTGTCCTTTGTCTGTAGCCTCCAGGTGCTGGGTGGATCTGACTGGGGATGCCAGAGCACAAAGGTGTCTTGTGAAGTGTCTGTGCCATCAGACAGGCTGCCCAGCTTTTGGCACTGCCATTTCCACCTTTGCACTTCACCCCTGGATCCACAAACTGATGCCTCTGTCCTGGGTCTTCTGACCAAGTCCCCCATGAACCGGGCTCGCCTGGATACTTGGTGCAGCAACCTCAGTGCCCTTTGTTAAGCACAGCCTTGGTAAGGAGCTAACGCTGGTTGTGCTCCAGGTAAGGCCTGGCTGATGCAGCAGCACCTTTCACAGGGAGCTAAAGGAAGCTGTGCTGCAGGTCATGTCAGTAAGGCCAACCAGAGTGGGATGACCAGTGAGCCCCTTCCCTCCTGCTCACTTGCAGTGAGGTGACACCCCTGCTGAGGCAGAGCCATTGGCTACTCCAGCTCCCAGGCTGTGCCACATGCCCTTGAGGGCATCACGAGGAGCTGAGCCTGCTGTTTCATGCCCTTCACATGGGTTTTGCAGCTGAAAGGTACTCTCTTTCCTCCCTGTGCTGTCCTCGTTCTTCTGCTGGGTGCTTGGGCTCACGAGTGCTTCTCCTGGCTGAGGGATTGGGCAGGAATGACGCCTGGGCCCCACAGGCTGATGCCGCCTGGACTTGGGTCACCTGGAAATGGAGGAGCTGGAGGATGCCCCAGACTGAGGAAAGCATCTGTATGGCTGAGGCTGAGCTGGTTACTGACAGCTTCTGTGAGTAACCAGCTAGTTCAATAAAATGCTGCTATAGTTCTGTACTGGTTAATAAGAGTAATGCTTAATCCAGCCACTGCATAAGGCCATGTACCAAGGCAGATGCTTTTTGCCAGCAGTAACTCCCTTTCTGAAACTAAAAGACTGGACAGTTGAGCTGATCCCATGCAATGGCAATTCACTGCAAACTACATTTCAGACAACTGCCCACTGATTCCTGCCCTGCAGGCTTGGGGATGTGGTGTTCTTCCCACTGTGGGGACCAGGAGAGCAAATGGGGAAGGCTGGAGTTGGGGGCCACAGCCCAGCCAAGCACTTCAGATCCGGGGCTGCCAGGCAGGGATGTGCATTTTATTTGCCATGGAGTTTGCTTTCTGTCAGTAAAATATAGAACATGTGTGAGAAGCTTTTAGTATGAACATTCCTGATGTACAGCAGCAGATATGTGGCTGGTGACTTGCTTGACTTACGGATTTCTCTTGAGCATCCTCAGGTAATTCTTTGTCAATAGAATCATAGAATGGTTTGTGTTGGAAGGGACCTTAAAGCTCATCCAGGCTGGATGCCATTAGGATGCAGAATCTTGCTGAGTTATGTAGCAATCACCTAAAGGAAGGCAGGATGCTTGTTAAACTAACATTACAAATGATTGGTTTCTATGTGTTTTTAAAGACACCTGGTACAGCACAACTGCTGAGGGAGAGAAGTCCATTATGGGGATTATTGGCCACATGTGACATCTTCGTGATATGCAGAAAGTGAAGCTGACTCCAAATGGGAGTGATACAGGGAGAAAGGTAAAAACCTTAATATGCTGAATACTAGAAGAGTGAATTTAAATTCATCTAATGTCTGTAATCTGTGTGTTAGTAGCTGTAATCTGCTTCCGAGAAGCATACAGACTTGCCTCTCTTTTTTCCCCTCCTCATCACAGATCTGCATTAATAAGAACAGAGTGTTTCTCCTGACCTCTGCATTTAGACTCTGAGCTCCCAAGAGCACCACTTCCTCTTCTGTGTTTCTGGACAGCATCTGCAGGTAGTGAAAAGCTGCCACAAGTAAATAGCAATGCTGGAAGCGTGTTACTGCAGTCCCAGGTCACTCAGCAAGGCTCTAATACAGCCTGATGCTTACTGGAGAGTGGAACTGGGGCTATGGTTACTGAGTGTATGGGTGTTTTTTAGGATGGTCTTAAACCTGTGTGTTGCCGAAGTGGTTCTCAAGGGGGGTGATCGCAGGAGGAAACTGGGAGAGGGTTTGGATGCTGTGGATTTGGATACACATCTTTCTGGGGGTGTACTGCAGGGGAGATAAAAATGCAGTGGTATGGAAGAACTTGGTGCAGTATTGTTAGCTGGATTGTGGAGAGAGAGGTGAGGCTGGCCTTAGGACTGTGATTTGAGCCTTCAGTGTGGGGAGAGAGTGCTGTGGCACAGCAGCAGCATCCAGCACCTCCAGGTGACTCCGTGCATCTCCCTGTGCACACAAGTTTGCTTTGGTTCCTGCACGGATGTGATGTTGCTCATCCTGGAGATTCAGCCAACCAAAACAAGAGAGAGAATTAAAGCATGAGATCTGCTTGCTCCTGACCTGAATCCCCTAATCGCAGCCTGGCGTAAGTGAAGGTCTTAGGCTGGCTTGAGTAGAGGGCATCTCCACACAAGAAAATGTCTATCTATCCTCCCTGTCCCTGAATTAGAGCTTACTCATAATGAAATACAGTTGTAAGGGTTAAACCTGCCTTGTGCTGGACCTGCTGTGTGTGACTCTGCTTCCCCTGCTGCAGGCATCCCGGTGAGGATGGGTGAGTGCTCCTGGAGCTCCCCTGGGTGCCAAGAGCACATCCTGGGGAGTCCAAGCCTTTTACAACTGCTCCTTCATTTGATGGACTTGGATGAGAGCCTTAGTTGGATTTAATTTACAGTGTGCGCTGCTACTTTCTGTTCTTCAGTCCAGGAGGCAGCTCATGCAGCAGTGTGGCTGCTTTCACGGAGCCTGGAGCTTGCTTTTGGCTGTGGTGCCCCCCTAACCCCAAGCCAGTGGTAATCCCTCTCTTTCAGCTTCGTGTTCCCTTCATTCCAGGTTGTAAGACTGCAGCAAGTGATGTAAGTCCAACTGGGTTTTTTCCAAGTAGGTGGCTAAGCTGAAAAATCAATTTTAGAAAAAAGAAAAGGAACCGATTTCACTTTGGGTGGCTCCAGAACAAAGAAAAGGGAATTGTCAGCACATTTTTGCATGGAGGTGAAGGGAAGTGCATTTGTTTTTTAGTGGAAGGATACGTAGTTTATTTATTAGATGAGATGTAGAGATGCTTCAGCTGAGGGGTGGAGATGAAAAGGCAAACAAGGGGGGAGCAGGCCTTGCCTTTGTAAAGCAATGCTTCAGGTTTTCTTTTGAACAGTCTGGAAATTCAGGTTAGTCACTGTAAAACTGAATAAATAATGTCTGTGGAAAGCACAGCTGAGCTTGCACACAGAGCAGGGAGAGCCCATGAAAATGCTTGATAAAAGGACCTTAAAAGCACATTGAGTTCAAATCCATGGTCGTGTAAACAGAGGGAGCATCTCTGGTTTTTCTGTTACCTGAGGATCTGGCTTCTGTCTTGGTCTTCATCTCTTTTCCTTCCTGCCCCCTCCTCCCATGACATGAAAGGTATGTCTGTGTGGAGGGTTTCTTGCAGCTTGTAGCCAAGGGCTGTTGTGGAGCTCAGAGAACTTGATCCAGAGGCTCCTCCCAGCTCGATGGGGGTTTGGT
>NW_009913664.1:6782-17717 GCF_000696875.1 Nestor notabilis | reverse complement strand
ATCGTTGCAGCATCGTGTCAGATACAGATAATGGGGGTTGAACATCCCATAAACACAACACCATGAAACATCTTTGGGAGCCAAGAAACACGTGTGGTGGTGCCTGGAGGTTGAACTCACAGCTCACTGCCTTGGGATAAGCTGATAACAGATTAGTTGCTAATATCTCACTTGTGTGTTGATATTTCCACTGCTGTAACTGATATGTGACTGGGGGTCGAGGGTTTTGGGTCACAAGGTGGAGTGTATGAGCCAGATCCCACTTGGTCTTGATACCCTGTTTATATGATGTGTTTGGGCAAGGTAGGACAAGTTGTTGCTCATTTACCTCCAACCTGTGACTCCTGCATGTTGGCCACGTGAGGACAGCAAGGAACAGGACACATGTGGTGTACTGAAGAGCCACAAACTAGCTCTTACTTTGCAGTAAGTCTCTGAGCTGTGCCTGGTAGGGTACTCTTGGAGGATGATGTGGTAGCTGGTTGAAGTTCTCCATGTTCAATTGGTGTCTTCTGTTTCTGCTAAAGAATGAATAAGTGTTCAAGGCCAGGTTGGACGGGGCTTAGAGCAACCTGGTCTAGGAGAAGGTGTCCCTGCCTGTGGCAGGGGGTTGGAATATAGAATCAACCAGGTTGGAAAAGACCTTTAATATCATCAAGTCCAACCTTTCCCCCAGGACTGCCAAGGCCACCACTAACCCATGTCGTGGTGAGCTTTGAGGTCACTTCCAACCCATACTATTTGTCTGGGTTTGTCTGGGATAGAGTTAATTCTCTCCCCAGTAGCTGTGTGTGCCCTGCTGTGTTTTGGCTTCAGTGAGAATGATGCTGATAGCACACTGATGGGTTAGTTGTTGCTCAGTAGCACTTACCCTGATCAAGGACTGTTCAGTCTATCATGCTCTGCCAGTGAGGGGGGGCACAAGAAGCTGGGAGGGGTCAGAGACAGGACACCTGACCCACACTATCCAAAGGGGAATTCCATACCACAGCATGTCATGCCCAGTATAGAAACTGGGGGGAGTCATCCAGAAGGGACCGATTGCTGCTCGGATCAGGCTGGGTATCGGTCAGTGGGTGCTGAGCAATTAGGTTGGGCATCGCTGCTGGTTAGTGTTTGTTTTCCCTTTCTCCTTTTATATTCTCTCTCCTTGTTATCTCCCTTATCATTACTGTTATTATTATTAGCAGCATTATACTGTACTGTAGTTATTAAACTGCTCTTATCTCAACCTGTGGGTTTTACATTCCTTTGATTCTCTCCCCATCCCGCCCAGAGGAGGGAAGCAGGGGGTGAGCAAGCGACTCCTAGTGCTGAGCTACCACTGGGTTAAGCCATGACACTGTTCTGTTCTAATGCTTGGCTGAAGCTGGATGTATCAGATGTGGCTGTGGCTTCCGTGAGAGGCCAGGGCTGCATCAGACAAAGCTTTGGGGACTCTTAATTGAAGGTTCCTGTCTTGTTGGGTGAGCTCTAGGGTAGGGTTTACCTTATGTGTGTTCCATGTTTGCTTTGTGGCTCTTGAACATACGTGTGTGTTTGAAGTACCTGCGTTCAGAGGGAGCCTCATAAGCCTTTGTGTGATCAAAAGAGTCTCCTGGCTCTGCAGGCTAAAGGGGAGGCTGAGCATAGACAGGCCCATGATGGAGTCTCTGTGTTCAGTGTTGCCCTTAAGGTAAAGGATTAAGCTTGCAGAAGAGGAGCGAGGTCAGGTCTAGACCAAGGAGTAGACTCTGGAATCCAGCCAAGAGTGTAAGTGAGGTTTTTCCTGTAACAGCATTCTCGATGTGGCACTTGTGTTGACTTAGCCGAAAGGAGGCTGACATCTGTAGGTCAGCTCTGATTAAAAGGGAAGGAGGGTGGAGAATAGCTCTGTGGAGTAAAGAGGATTTAAAGATAACGGTGGGAGGAGATGCCTGGCCCTGAACTTGCAGAATTTGGTTTGGCCTTGGGAATCTCACCCTGCCTGGCATCAGGGACCTTCTGATCCCCAGGGTCCTTGTCAGCCCCTAGAGCACTGTGGCTGCTGTTCCCTTCATCCCCAATTCATGGATGTCTTCTCACCAACCCCATGCCCCCAAGTCTGACTTAAGCTCTCTTCTTCTGCTGCTCAAGGGAAGCCTTCCACACAAACCTCTGGCTTGCAGTAAAACCCTACTCTGAGGAGAGCAGCCACCCTTTGCCTTGTGTGTGACAGGGTTCAGTGTGCAGCTTGCTTGCTGGGTGCAGATGAAGGGCGCTGTGGTGCTGAGCTGTGCTGTGGTGCTGAGTGTTATGTGCCTGAGCCTGCTTTGGAAAACATTTCTGTGCTCATTTTGACCTCTCTTGTGTCTTCCTGTCCAAATGCAGTTGCGATGGTGGCTGAGGATGCTGGAGACTTTGCTGAGAGAGGAGGAGGATGGCACTTGAGAAGCTCTGTAGAGCAGCATGTTGTGTTCAGAGCTGTGGCTCACAGTCACCAGCTGCTGCATAACTTCCCCGCTGAGTATGTTGCTTCCTCAAGTGCTTTGTCACTGAGGATCATCTGTGGTGGGTGACCTGAGGCACAGGGGTGAGGTGACACTGCAGGCAGTACTGTCAAGGAGCGTGCTGCTGCCAGAGTCAGGAATGCAACTTCTCTGTTCCTCTTCCTTAGGGTCCTTCAGGGGCTGTTCTGATTTTTTTTCCACGATGATTCCTTTTAGTGGAAAAAGGGTTTATTTGATTAGATGAAAACTTCTGTGGTAAAAGTCTGTCAGAAGAAGGGCACTTGGCTTTTCCCTGAAGCAATAGTTTTAGTTTTTAAATGAAAAACTTTTCTATCAAGATAAAAATAGAGAATTACTTTATGGGGAGAGTACTCATTTCTGTACAGGCTCTGCTGAGCAGCCTTCAGCCATGAGGAAGTGGGGAAATCACCCTCAGCTCCCCTGGACCATGACCAGCCCTGGTGGCTTTCCAGTGAGGCATCTACACTGGAGCTGTGCTTTGGCCCTCTGAACTGAAGGAATATGATGTGAATCCATATGAAAACTTGATGTTTCAATGCTGCTTCCCTCCCTGTAGGACCTGTTGTGCCAAGAACCACATCCAGTGGTGCATGGGTGAGGTTCTTCACCTTCCTGTGCTTGGTGCAGTGAAGCAGCACTGAGAGCTGTGGGGACTGCTCACATCAACCCATTACCAACTGTTGCATTCAGGGCAGTAACAGTGCCCTTGCACAGTGCCTGGGCCTGTCTTTCAGGACACTGGCAATTATTTGATGATTTTGTAGAAAATAGATTAACTTGGCTCTCACCGTAGGCCGTAAATTCATCTCCAGCTGTGACAAGAACCAGGATTGAAGCCTGGGTCCCCCAGAGTAAAATGCTGGAGTCCTGGCTTGGCGTTCCCACCAGAGCAGATCTCCTTGCTGCTGGAAGCTTGTTTGCATCAGACCCTGATGAACAGGAGCTCAGCACCAAATGCTGCTGTGGTGGATCAGGTGTGATGAGCTGTAGCTTGAGATAAAGCAGTAAGAAAGAACTCTGATGCACTGCCCCGGCAGGCCAGGGGACATGCTGGACACTGCTGCTTGCCACCTCTCCATTGATTTGGGTTTAGAGGCTGGGGCAAGGCAGTGTGATTCCAGAGCAAGGCAGGCTGCTGTGAAGCTTTCCTGCCTGGCTACTGACCTCAGGTAGGTCACTTAAACCTGATTTTCTGCAAAGAGACAGCTTGGATTAAAGTTTCTTGACATTTGAGTCCTTTGCAGTATCACGATGTTGTTCAGTTTCAGATACCATTTTTCTTCCCTGTGCCAAACCTCTATTTGACTATTGCCTTGCAGTGACATAGGATTAGTAAACTGGGAAGGAGAACAGTCCTTGGTCTGGGTATAAGCGTTGGCTGTAGCCTGTAGGGGAATGTGTCTGCAGTTTAAAAACCGTAAGGCCTTATTTTCAGACCCTGTCATCTCTTTAGATCCAGGCTGCTTTCCGAAGTTCACACTGGCTGTTGTTGTAATCCAGAGGCTGTGTGTGCAGGCAGTGCTGGCTGCTTGAATGCAATCCTTGCACAAACCCTCATCTGTATGTAGATACCAGCATGTGAACAGTGGTGGCTGTGTGAGTGGATAAGCAGGTCAGGACCCCCTGAAAATGGAACCATATTGATGTTGTTAGCAAAAGCTGGGGAGCATGTTTTCCTTGGAAATTGTTATTCAATATTGTCCTTGGTTCCTTTTGAATTAAACATAGCGTTAAGAATTTGTTTGCTGGAATTCTGACTGCTGTGGAAGATTGGACGTTGGGTGGTTGTTAGGAGCAGCCAGAGCAGGAGGCATGACCCGAGCAGCCAGCAGATGCAGGGGCATTGGCAGCGCTGGCAGTGGGGAAATCGAAGACAAGAGAACCCATGGAAAAAATATGTACAAGGTAAAACTTGCACAGCCAGCCCTTATGCAGCAAATAAAGCAAGGTCTTGCTGACCTTGGCAGCTGTACAGGGCAGCCTCTGCATAAGAATGACTTGTGCTTAATATGCTAGAGAAATTATTCAGGGACAAATATCCCTGTTTGCTGCAGTGCTGGGGATGCCATCTTCTCCCATCCGCACTTGCAACATGAAGCATTGCAGACAGGGTAAGAGGAGCAACTCGCTTTCCTCAAGCACTTCCAGTTCTCCTTGCCGTGGCCCGGAGAAGGAATCTGGTACTGTCCTTATGGCAAAGCTGGACCCTTCAGTGCCTTACAGCAGCTGCCTGTGAGAGGTGGCAGTACCTGGCTGTAAAGGCAGTGTGATGGGAGTTTGTCTTATTTAGTCCATGCAGTTCGTGTCTGCTAATGAGAGATGTGCTGGGCTCAGGGAGCAGAGGAGTGCTGGGCTCCCCATGCTGTGCTGTGCTGTGCTGAGGCCCTGCAGCCTGGTGATGCTGGTGAAGCTTTGCTTTCCCTGGCAGCCTGTGCCGGTGCCTGTGTGCAGCTCCGAGGCAGCCCGAGCCCCCTTACCCGCTCGCAGCACAGGCTGGAGCTGTGACACAGCCTGGGCATGGTGGCTCCTGCAGCAGATCCTGGGCCCCCCCAGCCAGGGGGACACAGGACAGATGGATGCGAGCTGGCTGCGGGCTTAGCTCCCCATGTCCTGGGGCCAGGCCAGGGCCCGTTCTGCGCCTGCGTGTCCCTGCAGTGGTGCTGCTTCCTAACCCGTGCTGCTTTCTGCTGCTGTTCTGCATGGGGTTTCCTTTCTCAGCCCCATAAACACCCGTGTTCCAGAGCACAGCTATCCTGAGAGTGAGGTCTCTCTGTCGGGAGAGGGGCAGGGACAGTGTGTGTTGCTGTCGATCATGGGAAGTGTAATTAATGCAGGTATAAAGTGTTAAATGTTAAATTGAAATGGGAGATTTAGAAGCAGTCGATGGATCAATTCCAAGGCTGGGATGGAACGCTCAGGCTTTCAAACAATAACCAGATTTCCGATAAAATCTCCATTGTGTGTAATTAAAGGGGTTGAAATACGAAATCGGGTGTTAAGGGAGTGATATTTAGATGATGTTGAAAGAGCAAAGATCTAGACAGAAGAGTCCCTCTGTCTGCAGGCAGAGGCCTTGGCTGGGCAGAAATGGTGTGGAGCTCGGGGGCTGTACCGAACTAGTGACTAAAACCACAAAAATGGTGGGAAAACTGGGAAAACCCATGCTGCAGTGCTGAACATCTGCCTGGACGGAGAAGAGACCATTTGGAGCTGATGGCTCTCTTTACTCTTGATACCACTTCCAAGGTGTTGGTCCATCCATGTGCACAGACATCTACACCCGAGTCAGCCTTCCAGAGGAGTGATGACAGCCTGTTGAAGAATGACACCAGTGGGAAGCACTGCCACAGAGAACACTTCCCAAGAGTTAAAACTGCTCCTTACCAACTGCCACCACGTTTCAGTGATATCCCAGCTAGTCAGCAAGAGCCAAGGCATTCAACTGATGTTTTGTTAAGGAGTAGAGTGGCAGTTAAGAGAAGTAAGGTTGGGCTCAGCACTGCTGCCAGTGGGATGCATGGAGTGTCGTAAGGCTTTTCCGGGACATTTCTTTGAAGTTCCTGTTTTTCCCTTGCCCTGTAATCAATAAAGAAATAAGCAGAAAAGGCTCCAGAGTAGCAACTCCCCAGTTTAACTGGCCTGTGAGTAATGACATCAAACAGGGTTTGCTCTAAGGGCAGCATCAGGCTTTGCTCTTCCAGTCAGCTTGATTCTCTGCTGCTGGGAGCTGTGCGGGAGGCTGTGATAAGGACTCCAAAGGGGATGTTCCTCCTTCACGTGGATCACGGTGCAGTTGTGAAGGTCCTTGCCAGGAGGTGTTGCGGGCACACGAAGCTTGCACAAGTGCTGGGGAGACTGGGCAAGTACTAAGTGAGCAGTTGGTTGGGGAATGGCTTTAACCTACCAGAGGGGAGACTGAGATGAGATCTTAGGCAGAGGCTCTTCCCTGTGATGAACGGTGAGCAGTGAAACCACAGCAGGCTCAGGAAGTTCCCGAAGTTAAACAGTGGGAGTCTGGAGAGCATTGGGTGGGAAATGGTGCATGTTTGCCTTGGGTACTCTTGAGTACCTGTGAGTGCTGCTGGCTCCTTGTCTCCAACTGGAATGGGGGGGTCATTCCTTCTCTCCTGCTGCTCAGGGGCCTTGTCCTCTCTGCTCTCGCCTGCCTGCTGGTGGGAACAGAGGAAGGACTCGCAGGCCATGTACCACTGTGGAACATCATGTTTGAGGACTTGCATGCTGGAGGGTAAGTCCAGCCTCCCATGACTGCCTGCCAAGGAGGATTTTCTTGCCCTCCCTGATCCATCCCTGTGCTCCTGATCCCAGTCTGCTTGGTTGTTTCCACCTACATCTTCAACACAAGTAGGAGACCTGCAGCTCTGAGGGGTGAAAGGTGCTTTACACCCTGGCCTGCACACTTCCCCCTACCTAGCCTTCCTAGAGAGAATATCAAGGAGCAGAGATGCTGATCTCCAGTCTTCTTGGATGCGTTGATGGTCCCTAAACTATATCCTTACCAGCTACTCGCTTGGGTTGACCCTGTCCTTGTGATTTGCAGGTGAATTTCCCTGCAGTCTCCTTCCTGTTGGGCAGAGTTGGCTGCTCCTTGAGCCCTGGTGTGTGCATGATGCCTGTGTCGGGTCCCAGTCCTGTTTTTCCTGACCTGGATGCATGGAACAGCTTGCTCTCTGCTGCCTGTTAACCCTTGCAAAGACAGTTTGTCTTGTTTGTTCTATGCCGCTGTGCTCGCAGGGTCAGCTCTGCCTCAGGCTTAGGGTAGAGCCAGAGGGAGTTAACTGCTGAGTGATGATGGCTCTCCCCAGCTGAAGATCTGCTCCCATGAGCTATTTAAGCCTCTGTTTCTTGTATCTTGGTGCCAATCAGATTAGCTGGTGCCAGGAAACAGACCACTGCCTGCGTGCTCCTGAATGCACCCTTTTTCCTCCTTACCTGTTTATCCCAGTCAAGCTGCTTCCTGCTCCGCCTCCGTTCTGTTCTTTTGCTTTGTTCCTTCCTTTTCATTTTCACAGTCTTACCCTGGCCCATCTCTTCTCTCCCCCAGGCTGTCTTGCTGGGTTTTCACATCCAGTCTTAACAACACAGTAAATCCAGTTCCCTGCTGGAATACTGCTCGCTGCTCCGCTGTGCCCTGCATCAGGCTTTTCTTGCTCCTGACTCCCTCCACAACGCCTACCCCATTGTAACTCTGATTCCCTTTAGTGTGCAGAAGTAGAGATATCTCCAGTTCAGTGGAGGCATTGAATGTGCTCATCTTCCTAGGGAAGAAAGGGGAACAGGCTGGAGGGAAGCTGGAAAGCTACAGTCTTTCCCCTCGGCTGTGTGTGTGCCTCAGGCACTGCTCTACTCTCCTCTCCAATCCACCCTTCTACTTGTTGCTGATTTCAGAAGGGATTCGTTCTACAAATAAGCTCCAAACCCCCTCAAGCCCCCAGGACCAAGTGTTCCAGCCTGGCCATGTGTGCCAGAACAGGCCCATCCCCTGCCTCTTGCAAGGCCCCACCTTTATCCTCATTCTAAAAATACAGTGCAAGGACATTCCTTGCTAGTTACTCTGTTCTGTTCTTCTGACCTCATTACACTTCCCCAATAGAAAACTTCACTGCTCTCCTCTATTAGTGGTGAAAACAAACAAGACTGTTGGACTTCCTCTGGAAAAAATGCCAGATGCATCACAGGGAATTGCAGGGAGCCAAATTTCCACTGCGGAGCTGGTGCTGGACACGCATGTTCCCTTGCATGCATCTGGTAAACAAAGTTGTCTACACACTTAGAAGAACTTAAACCAGTTTATCCCTTATATGTGGTCTGATTCCCCTTCCTGATTTGAAATAAAGTGCTTCTGTACTGTTAGAGCACAGTGCTGGTAGCTGGGGTTGCAAGAAGAGCTGCTTCTTTCCACGCCCCCAAGCTAAGTGTATTTTGAGGCTTATGGACGTTCCTGTAGGTGGGAATGAGAGCCAGTGATGGATTGCTAAACCATGTTGTAAATTCACTTCCTTGGACACCTCTGATTACCTCCTCTGCACTCTGCTCCTGATCATTCTCCTTCAAACATCCTTCTCCTGTTCTTAACAGCAGCCAGTTAAAACAAAGACTCCACTTGCCATCCATCCCCTCTTCCCCCTGCCACCACCAACCTCCTGCCCTTGGCTGGGTCAAAACAAGTGCATTGAAGGGTTCAGGGTGCACACTCCAGCCTTGAAGGAATATATCCCTGTTTGGGTTTTTTGCCTGCTGCTTCAAGTCAGTTTGGACAGGCACCCAACCAGCCTGACCATGAGGTGCTGGGGGCTGCGGGGTGGTGGCAGGAAGGACAAGGATGTGGGCAGCACTGTTCCTCTGCCCTGCCTAGCTCAGCCCGCCTCCTGAGGCTCCTGGGTTTGATTTGGTACTTTCATGCCAAGTTGGATGCTGTCTGGATAAAAGCATGCTACGGGCCTTAAGTGGGGAAATTGGAAGTGATTCAGGTCACTGAGACTTCCATAGGGAAGAGGAGTTGGAGGCTGACACTTTGCAGATGCAGGGAGGTAAGGAGAGAATTGAAGATCTGAGGACGTCAGTTGGTGTCTGTGACTCAGGCATCTCGGGGAGAACAGAGGATGTTCAGTCCCTGGAAAGCTGATTCATCCGCCTGGCAGTGAGATGAAGAGCAATGAGTAACAGATTCTGGGGTGTGTGGAAGGCAGGAGGGGCCAACACATAACTCTGAACAGCTTGGGAAGTACCTAGAGGGTGACTTTGACTTCCCCTCCATGCCTTTTCCAGGGCTTGGCTGTGTGGGCTCCTCCTGGCGTGTCCCACAGGGGCACTGGGCACACAGCCCCTGGTCGCTGTGACCAAAGTGTGGTGCCAGAAGTGGCCCTTTCACTTTGCAGGAGCCTCTTAGCTGGGTGCTCCCCTGCAAGCACTGCATTGGTACATGTACAGCCTTTACCATAGTTGTTTCTTAATGCCTGATGGATGTTCCTGTGTTTTATCACTGAGGGATAGGGAAGCAGCAGTCCCTGTTTGCAGAGGGATTAAGCAACTTGTGACTTGTGGCACCTATGGCTATACTGGGGTTTGAGCTAGAGTCCCAGCCTGGCACTTAAAGACTAGAGCATCTTCTACCGAACTGGTGACCTGTGGTGACTGCCTGTATGAGGATAATGCCTTTAGGGCTTGGGCTGAGGCTGCTCTGGATTTTCACTGGCATATGGAAGTGGACAGTACATTCTCAGTGGTTGCTGTGTTTGCTTTTCCTGCTTTCCTGCATGTTTTAGCTCCTTTCCTTTAATCCTGGAAGAAATTATCCTAAGTAAATCAGATGCTTTTGTTACAAGTCTTTCAGTCTCCTTCCGTCATCGCAGATTTGATTTGCAACATAAGGATGCTGTTTGAGTTGAGGAATAAGTCGAGTTCCCTTTTCCAAAGTCCTGAATTGTTTCGTAGATGCTTCTTGAGTACCTTTGTGTGTGGGATGCCCTTCTGAGTACCCAGAAGCAGCAGCTCTGTGATGGAGAAGCCTGGAGGGGAGACTTTTCAGGCACAAGTATGTGTGCATGGACAGACACCTGAAGCTCAGATTTGGGCAGGTCTCCTCTGCTCGATACCGCCCCAAGCCTCAGGCTTCCTCTGCAGCACATGAGTGGCTGAGCTGGGCTCCTATTCCAGGGTTTCTTTGCTTGCTGGAGTATGCTGCCTGGCTCGTGCTGTGCTTGGAGCTCAGGAGGGGCTAGCAGGTCATTCCTACCAGCAGGATCCTGGGAAGAGCAGTTGGGTAAAGGCATTCCCTCCCCTCAGCCTGCCCAAACACACTTATCTCATTGGCAGGGACCTTGGGGTTGTCTTGAACACTGAGCAGGATAATCAGATAGATTGTGGATACATCTGCTTGATCCTATTTCTTACGATTACGTGGTGGGGAACAAGCCTTAATGAGTGAGTCTTGGCCTCTCCTGTCTCCTCTGAATTTGTGTGACTCAATCAAGCTCTCTTTGTGTGAGACAGCTCTCTTTGTGCTCGGGGATGGCAGCATCCACCTCTGAAGCTGGTTGTGCTTTGATCGGGGTTGGGATTAGCTGACCTCCAGAGATCACTGCCAACTTGGGGTTTCTCTTCCTTTGTGTTTGCAGCTGGTGTAATTGTGGTCCTCACCCCTCCCAGCAGTGCTGGCACTGCAGAGGGTTTGAGCGCTGCTTCACAGCAGCACAGGAGCTGCTTCTGCTCTGCAGAGGCACTGCTGCTTCCAGGTTAGCTGTCCTGCTCCAACACAGGCCCTGAGCCTTGGCACCGAGAAGCTGCCTCCTGGAGGAGGCTGGAAGGGATGTGTCAGGCAGGTCCTGGTAAAATCTCAGACTGGTTTGTGTTGAAGGGACCTCAAAGCTCCTCCAGCTCCAACCCCTGCCATGGGAAGGGACACCTTCCCATAGAACAGGTTGATCCA
>NW_009913664.1:0-6488 GCF_000696875.1 Nestor notabilis | reverse complement strand
ATCCCCTCACACGCCTCCGGGGCCTCCTCTGGCCTCGCTCCAGCAGCTCCACGTCCCTCTTGTGCTGTTGCCCCAGAGCTTCATCTTTCTCCCTGTATCTGTGGCTGGGAGCAATGGGCTCTGTGCTGGAGCAAACCTGCTGCTTGGCTGCCCTGGCAGCAGTGTATCCCTCTGGAACGTCGGTATCCTGCAGTGTGGAACTGCAGTGGGTTGCCTTTGCTCCTAGCAGAGAGCTGGAATAGGAAAGGGGTCTTGTCCTCTAACTGCTCCCAAATAAGCTGATGGCAGGAAATCAAAAGCCCAAAGGAACAAAAGTGTTTGTGTGTGGTGGTTCTGACAAACCTATTCAGCGAAACAGGGGGAGTTCCCTTTGAAGCACCTGCCACATGCAGCCCTGGAACACCCCATGGAAAGGGATTTGTTCTGCTGGAGGCACGTGTGAGCCCAGCACAGCAGCTTCTGTGGCTGTGTTCAAAGACAAACAAAAAGCTCCTTAAATTGCAACGGTTTTGTAGAACCCCCCAGCAGATAGTGGCAAGTAGCTCCCGGCCCTCTGCCTTTGGAAGCCTTTGGAGAAGACCTCAGCCTACAGGAGGGGAGGGAGAGTTCTTTGGTGGCCAGGAGGTGGTGGAGATGAAGGGTGAAGAAGGAAACCAGATTGTAAAGGTCTCAGGCAGCTGAGGGAATAGGAGCAACCACAGTCCTCAGTGGAGAATGGCCGATTTCAGAATGAAAGGGATTTTTTCCTACTATTTCCTTAAAGTTGGCATTTATTTTTCCTGTGATTGTGCTGCTTGGTGTTAGTGTGGTGAATTGCATGTATGTAAAGGAGGATGAAGTTCCCCACGTTCATTTGTACTTTGTTTTTCCCTGCAGTGAAGGGCTTCCTTCCCTCACAGTGCTTCAGTTTCTCTTTTTCCTCTTTTCTTTTCACACTCCTCTCCCCACCATTCCCCAGCTGCCACCTCTCCAGGTAGGAAAGATGCCGGGGCCATTCCAAGGCAGTGCAGAGCAGTGGGGAGCATCCAGAGGTGAGTGATGGAGGATCCATGTTCCCGAGGGCAGCAGCAGTGCTGCCCCTGCAGAGCACCATCACAGCCGTCTTCTGGGGTGCCACCAAGGCTGGTGAGCTCCCTGCCAGGTGGGACACAGTGTCCCATCTGAGGAGCAGAAGGGATTTTCTTGTGCTCCTTTCCCCATAGAGGTCACCACCAGTAACCCACACTGCAGAGTTGCTCCATGAGGGAGTGTGGGGGAAGACGGAGGAGTATCAGTGCCTCCTTCAGCACAGACGTGTGGTATTCACAGTCCTAAACTTGTGCCTCTGCTGCAGTGGGTTTGTGTCCTGCCAATGAGGCTTCTCCATCGCAGCAGCACCAGGGGGTTGTTCTAGTTCCATGTGTGGCTTCTGGCTTCTGCCGTCCTCTTTGAGCAGATGGCACTCGGGGCTGAGTTGTCTCTGGCACATGGTGTGATCATGGTGATTCCCGGCCCCCAACGTCTGCCATTAGACCTTGGACAGAACCTTGCCATGCATGGCAATGGTGGGGGAAACCTGCTCCTTTACTGAGTAACTGCAGAAGAACAAAAGGAGGGTTTATTTTCTTCTGGCTGTAAAGGTCTACCTTAAGTAAACTGTTCCCTGAGGGAGAAAGTGTCCAGGTACAGAATGTTCACAAAGGAAATATTTAAAGTGCTGCTGTGTCCCCAAAGTGTTTGCTTTCAAGTATGAGGGCCAGAGCAAAAAATAGAATATCAGTTTCTAATTTGAAAGCAAAAATAACCTCTTGCAGGCAGCAGAAAATTAATTGACCTTCTTTAGGCTCGATCTGCAGCCCATGAAGTGTACAGGCGAGGAGGAGCTGTGGAGGAGCTGCCCTGTGCAGAGGTGGCTCCTGTCCCCTGTGCACAGCCTGCATGAGGCAGGGCAGGGGCTGGCAGACCAACACCAGAGGAACTGGGGTCTCCATCTGGTTTGAGTGATCCAGGGTAAGAGCCTTGCTAATGGGACTTCAGCAAGGCAGGATCAATGCCTGGACCTTACGGGTTGTATTTCTGTGTGGGGTGTTTTGCTGTTGTACAGCACTTCTGAACCAGTTCCAAGCTGCCCTGTGGTCCCATCATGGCAGCACTTCACTTGCCATGGGCTTGTCGAAGGCCCAAAGTAAGCTGCTCTGATGTCAGCCCGCTGAACTAATGTCATCGTGGTCCTGACTCTGTGGGTCTTAGATGAAGATGTGTTCTCGTGTTCAGGAGAAAGGAAGGACTGGGGAAGATGCTTAGTGTTCCATGGGAATGTGTAAATGCTGTTGGATGTGTGGTGGTGTTCTCCTAAAGACTTTTGTTTCTCTTTCAGAGCAAAATAGTTCAATGTGCTGTTTATGCTGTTCCTGTTTCTCTTTGCCATGCAGTGTTTCCAGGAACACAGCATTTATCTGGAACATTGTTTAATAATGGAAGCATCTCACTGGTGTTTAAGTGTTCCCCATTCTGGGTTATCGAGGACGGGTGGTGGGTACACCAAGCTCTTCTGTACCCATTCAGGTGCTATGAAGAGCCAAGGTTACAGAATCATCACAAAGGTACAAGGACTGATGAGTGTCACTTGTGCTGCAGCTCAATTTAATGCTTTAAAGAAAGGCCATAAAAAAGGCTTTTTTTTGGCTCTGACAGTATCTCGATACTCAGAAAACATCAGTAGTTCAGGAGTGGGATGCAGACTGTAGTGGAATTGGTGAAAGACTCGAGGTGTGAATTTTGTGTCTGTCCATCCAGGCTGGCTCTGAGCTGTCATTGACTATAACCTGCACAATGGGGTAAAATGCAGCAGCCCAGCAGTACGGGAATGAGCTTGGACTCAGAGTGGGAGCTCTGCTCCTCAGTCATGTGCTGGTGGTTCACATTGAGGAGGGGAGCATGGACAGCATCATATATGCTGAAGAAAGGGCGTGTGTGGAATTTGACTTCAGGAAAGCTCCCATGTTCCTTTACTGTCGGCACTGTCCCTGTTCCACCTCAGGTGAAGGAAGGGGAATAGCTGCAGATGTCACTCACAGGACTGTCAGTCAGGGCAACAGCACTTTTGCTTCTCATCCGAGCGGTTGTGACCTGGGAATCCTTGAGAAACAACAAATGAGGATCCCCACCCTGCCCCTGCTACTGAGTCAGGCTTTTCTTCTCAAAACCCAAACTCTTAAATAGCATCATTTACACTTGGGAGCAGCTTGAATCCACCCTGTCACATAAATTCCCATCTCTGAACTCGACTGTCAGGAGGTGTCCTCACCAGTTGACATCCATGAGGGGTGTCAGTGGAAGAGGACTGGTTCTGTGGAAAGCAGGAGGAATTCAAGCATCGAGTGAATATGTTTGTCCTCACGTTACCTCAGGTGGTGAGGGCATCTCTGGCCTGCTGCAGGCAGCCCTGCCGTGGCCTTCACTCCTCACACTGCCCGTATTCCCCCTCACTAGCTGAGAGGCTGGCTCTGACATGTGGAGCGAGCCCCATGCTCCTGTATCTGAGGCAGTTACAGCCTGGCCCAGCAAGTGGCCCTGGAGCAGGGGCTCGGGGATACTACAGTTTCTTTGCAGGGATAAAGCCACAACCTTTTCTCTCTGCTGTGCTGCGCGCTCTGGCTTTGATGCTGCTGCCATTGAAATGAGATTGGCCCATCTGGTAGCGGACGAGATGAGCTGTGCTGGATGGATCTGCCTTGCTGGGAAGGGTTCAAAAGGCAGCACCTACCCTTTGTTGTGTTTCCTGCACGCTAACGAAGCCTGTGTTTTCTGGAGCTATTTTTTATCCTTGTAGTATGTTGCTTTTGGCATTGGATGCTTTCATCCCTCCTGTTTGAAATAAGTGGGAGGACAAAGTGATGAAAACCCCAGTGTCCATCATCCCACTGTTGTCTGCCCCATCCCCATTACGCTCCCTGTCCCCCACAAAAGGATAATATGAGGGAATTGTAAGGCTGCATCCCGGAGGGAATAGCTACAGTTCCTTGCTGCCAGGAGTTGAAACATGGAGAACTGAAGCTTTGCAGTGTCAATGGGTTCCTGTCTGTGTTCTCCTGTCGGGGTGTGCTGGAGCCTCTGTACAGCTTTGGGGTGATGCCAGCCCTGCATGTATGTGTTTCAGCTTTCCCCGTGGCCACACGGAGAAGGGATTTGCAGCAGTCCAAACACTGTATTTGTTGACTTGCAGAAAAGCCCAACTCGTGGTCCTCTGGGCTGGGAGCACGTAAGCTGGATCGCGGTGACTGCTGCCTGTGCTCGCTGCCCTCCCTCACTGAGAAACCTCTGAAGCACATCCATTTATTTCGGCTCTCATTCAGCAAAGCACTTAAGTACATGCTTCGTAAAGGTTTTCTTCTTTCCAGTAAGATTGTCAGCATGCTCAGAGTTAAGCATGTGCTGAAGCACTCTCCTGAGCGCACAGCAAAGCAGTGATGGGGCAGCGTGTGCTGGGTGGGTTCTGCCTGGGCAGGCTGCAGGGTTGAAGGCCCTGGTATTCAAAACTTACTCATTTCTTTAGCTCCTTCCAGTACAAAAGCCCGTGTCCCAGGTTCTGAAATAATAGTCTGTCCTGCTACAGGAAGGTGGGTTGTTTCCATAGCACAGAATATTCCTCGTGTCTCGCTCTTGTGCATTGATCAAATAGATGAGTGTGTCCTGCAGGATGTGGGGCAGGGAGCTCTGTTTCCATCAGCAGAACAGGGGCAAGTCTGTCTTCAGAGTTCTCTGTTTGCTTTTCCCTCTGTAAGAGTTGTAAAAGATACCAACTGTTATGTGTATCTGACTGTTATGTTTGTAGTTCAGTGTTTTGTAGGATTCATTCTATTTATCTTCTATTAAAACCATTCCCTTCATCTTGAGGACTGAGCAGCCTAGAGCAGGCGTGTACCCATGTGTCTGTGTGTGCACGCGAGTGCTCCTGAGCTACATTGTTGAGAGCAAAATGAGCATTAGTCTCTGGGATTTCTCCAGGTGGAAGGGCTGGGAAGTGGCAGATGTTCCTACACTACATCTTGGTGTAACCGTGTGACCTTCACTTCCCTGGGAGTCTGAAGCTGTGGAACAGGCACTTAATCCACAAGATGGTTGTATTTCAGCCTGCTCGGAGCAGCTTCTAGGGAGCATTCTTTCTAATCCCCACCCAGAGCTGACCTGTTCTAGCTTGTTTTGAGGAGCTGCGCCCAGCCAGGCCCTCACTCCCTGCCGAAGGTTTCCACACATCTTTTCCTGCTTGCCGAGCTCACTTGGACAGGGAGCCCACACATCAGTGAATGGGATTTGCCCCATTTGCAAAACTGGAATTGATTTAGAGCATCTCTGTTCCTTACAAAACCCAAAAGACACAAGCAAGGCAAGATGTGCTTTTTTTCCCCTTCCCTTTGAAGTTTGAAACGCGCTCAGCAAATCCCATGTTTTTGCAGTTTCTGTTCCCCACCTGATGTGCAGAAACGCAAAGGTCCTTCCAGAAGCATGGATCAGACTAACCACTGTGCTGATGCTGCGGGTGGATTGCAAGGACCTGGGCAGGTTTTGTTGTGAACTTGACTCTAATGAGCCTGGAAAATACAACGTAGGTTTAACGAATGTTGGTTTTAATGTGAAATAATTTGATCTGTGAATCAAATGGCCTCTGTGCCCCACCCCCTGCTGCTGCTGACAGCCTCTTCCCACACTTCCTTGGGAGCATTGTTTCCATTGTTTCCAGCTCCAGTAATCTTCAGTTACTGATCATTGTAATTGCAATAACACACCAATAATAAAAGAGGAGTTTAAGCTTCCTTTTCTTGTAGTTGAAGGCTTTTCTCCTGCGAAAGCTTCGAGTCTTAATAGCAGTCACACGAGCAGCATCTGCGCCTGTGAAGCGTTGGCAGAACTGGGTGGCCATGCTTTGGCGAGATAAAAGGGCTGGATTTTGGGAGCTGGGAAAAACCCCAGTCCTATCAGGCGGCATTGGTATGGCTAATATTAGAATGGGCAACTCTAGGGATAGCTTAACATTTTAGTGGATGCCGAGGAAGCCTTGACTAGGAATGCATTGGGAGTTGTTTGTTGTATAACACGAGTTGCCTTTGGTCTGGTGGAAAACTACAGCTGGGAGCAGCGCGTTAATTCTTTCCGTGTGTGTACAGCTGAGGTTTCCGTGGTGGGTTTGCTTTTAGTGCTGTAGGCTCTGCATCCATAGAGCAGCGACTGTGAGACCAGTCTCCATGTGCCACCCCAGGCTGCTCGTACAGCAGCTCTGCCCCGGTGATGGGTGAACCAAGCGGCCATGGGGCTGAGCTGCAGCAGCTCCTGCTTTGTCTACCAGAAAGCCACCGGCTGCTTTTCCTGTATGAGCGTTTCCTGCAGCAGGGGCGGGGCCCATGGGGAGGACGGGACCTTAATTAAAAGAGATTAAAGAGCAAAACGCCCTTCCCCGCTCCGCGCGGGCTGCGCGCTGAGTGCCGGGCCGGGCCGCGGCGCTTCTCAGTGCC
>NW_009913663.1:0-643 GCF_000696875.1 Nestor notabilis | reverse complement strand
CACCTACCCAATGTCTTTTCAAAGTCAAAGTATTTATGTTTTTTTACTAGTAATCATCTGGGCAATCTCTGTTTTTTTGTAAAACTTAACAGATACATAGTGCTGTATATCTGCATTTTCCCACATGGCAATGACAAGAAAAAAAAAAAGTGTTTGACAAAGTAGTTGAGACTTAGCAGGGTGAGGGCTTTATAGGGGCTGAAATATGTGGTACTATCAAATCATAACGAAGCTTAGGTCACTAGTGGGAACTGACTTGGTCCAAGTAGCTTAAAGCTTTTACTTTGCCCAGAGATTAACGAACATGTACAAGTTTTTATTCACATATCAACTTTTTAGTTTTCACTTTTTGCTTCCCTGTCCTCCCCAAAGGAAACGTCAGGGTTTATTGCTAAATTGATGAACAGCTGTATATAAAGTTTAAACAAATCTGGTATATTTTTCCCCCGAATACATACAGACATACTATGTACAAGGCTAAAAATAACCTAACTTTTTTTTTTGCAAAAATACCCATAATCATAGCTGTCCTCTCATGGACCAGTAAGAGATTACATACAAATTTTATTCAGACAGTTGTGATCATAACAAAAAGTATCAGAATGGTTATTATTATAGAATCATAGAGTCATAGAAGGGTTTG
>NW_009913662.1:0-75291 GCF_000696875.1 Nestor notabilis | reverse complement strand
GGCTTAATTTTTAATTGAAATCACCCTTTTTGTCACCCTATTTAACTGAAATACACCCTTTAAGTATCTGCTTGATATTGCAAATACCGTAAGCATTTTTACAGCATGTACAGCTAATACGCAGGGCCAGATCTGCCGATTAAATACTCCCTCAGGATATAATGTATTGATGGGTTACATTACAAGAGCTATGAATTATCCATTAAAAGTGCACAATGCCAGTAATCTGCACACAAAGGACTTCTTAAGCTTGCATAGGAACAACAGACAGTCAATATTTACCACCATTATTTACTGTTTATTTCTGGAATGCTCTGAAGGCAGCACATCACCTCAGTGGTGGTGTTCATGTTCACTACAGAGCATCAGTGGCATCATAGAGAGCCCTGACAGAGATTGTGTGCTCTGAAAGAGCAGTAATGACTGGTGTCAGCTCTCTTATGTGCTGAGGAAAATAACAATACTAAACCAAAGAAAGATATTAGAGCAGGTGAATCTCCCCCTGCATGTCTTCTCAGTACAATAGAATTTGGGGGGACAGAGGGGATTTACAGGGGCATATATATATGGTCATGTATATATATATGTATCATATATAAATGATACAGGGGCAATTTCACCACCCTGTGGAAGTGTTGTGGTGTCCAGTAAGTGGTGGTACCTCCTGAACAGTTCACAGTGCTGCTAGCTCCAGCATCGATGGCATTTCTCAGCCACTCACTGGCTGCTTGCCAGGTGCGAATGTCCCTGCAGGGTGGCTGTTTGGGTGAACCACAGCTGGTTTTGGGACACCAGGCTCATACCTGCCCTAAAAAACAGTGGGGAGAGTCCACCCATGGGTGTAATAAAGTACACTCCTGTGCCCAGGGGAGATCCACACCTGAAACCCCACCAAGAAGACCCCTGTGCAGCACCACTGTGGCGCTGTTCCCAGCTCAGCTCCCCTCATTAGTTACAAGCTCCCCCAGATGAATGCAGCTATGGCAGGATTTGTTTCCCTCATTTAAGGAGAGGGGAGGAAGGGAGGAGTTGCCTTGCTGCCTGGAGATGAACACGTGGCTGAAACAGAGGTGTGTACATCAGCTGGGCGGCTGGGGATGGTCTCCTGGGAGCCACATCCCAGAGGGCTGTGGTTATTTTTAACTGCAGACAAAGAGAACTCTTCCCCAGGGACAGCTTCCCCACTGTGGGAATCCCCTGGCGTCCAAGCTACAGAGGGCGAAGGGGCTGCCCTCACCTTCCCACCCAGCCATGTCGTGACAGGATCATCACATGGCTGTGAGCAACAAAAGGGCTCATGGATTCAGATTCCTTTCTGGGCAGGAGATGCCACATGTTAGGCTGAATTCACAATTGCTAAAGCAACGCTGCTGAAAAGCTGGTCCTGCTCACTGTTTCTGAAAGCTTTCCAAGGCTGCTCTGCACCTCCAGGTAACAACAGCATAAGAGGATTATGCTGTTAAAAATGGTAATCGACAATTTTAAAAAGCCATGTTAATTAAGAAAAGAGAATAAGGATCTGAGTGTCAGCTGCATTCTCAGTGATAAAATACTGGTTTTCTGGACAGTCACCATTTGGACACCGCAGCAGTGCTGAGGAGTCATGAAAGCATTTTATTACAAGCAAAATAAACCTCCCCACTTCCTCTCTCTTTTTTTTTTTTTTAATGCTACTGGAAGGCAATCTGCTTTCTGATGACATTATATCTAAGTCAGGTTGATGTCAAATAAAAGTCACTGCTGTTGTGTGACATTTTACATAAGCGCAAGGAAATCATATCCCAGATGTTTTGAGAGTGAAATTATGTTCTTTCTGTTGCGATTTTTCAGATGTGAGTTAAAATAAAATCATTGTCTTCTCTCTTGATATTAAGAAACCTAACGATGTGATGGAAATTTGTAGCTGATAAAATTATATTTGCTACCTTCTGAGTTACCATAATTACATTTACCCAATTATCCTGAAACTCTCATTCAGTCATTAGGTGCTGATTTGTTTATGAAGTCAGCAACTGACAGCTGCTTGTATCTCATTAAGCCCTGTTCATATGTAAATGCCTCCTATAAAACTGAAATTAATTTTCATCACTGTTAGAAATGTTCAGTTCAAGTACAATACAATTTCAGCGAGCAGGTGCATACATTCCAGTTCCTCAGTACAAGTCTCACTGTTGCAGCAGTTTTCCTAACATCCGAAATCTTGGATAACACAGGGACCTTGTAAACCCACGCTTACCAGATGCAGAACATCTACAGATGTGCAGAAATACCATCACACCCAGAAAGTTTCACAAGAGAAGGAGGTGCTGTTATGAACAATCTTCCGGTTGCATGAGCACAGCACTGCAGCCTGACGCTGTGCACTCAGGGTGTAAACCCTCAACAAAGAGCTGTGAATGCAGAGGTGAAAACTCAGGCAGTCACAGCAGGGCTGTGCAGGGGTGTGAGGGCATGTCGAGACTACCGAGGGCCAGAGCAAGGCTAATGAGACTTCAAGACCCAGTCCTGAGCCCTTGTTTAGGTGGTTTGTTTCGCTGAGCAGATGGCACAGAGCATAGGGCCCCCTTCCCCTCACCCCAGTTTTGGGAAGGCAGAAGACCTAGTTCTCCCCACTGCATTGTTCTTCCTGGCCATTACTAAGTTTTTTCCCATGGGTGGTTGTTGCAGAGGAGTGGGAGTAGGAAAGGGAGAGGAGAAGGAGGGTGCCCTGAAGAGAAGCCCTCCGGAGCATATTCACTACCAGCCCCCTGGGATGATGCCCTCTGTGTGGCCCAGGCTAGCAGAGGAGATCTGCACATCTAAGGTTCACCAGTAACCCCCAGCTTTGTAAAGGCAGGAACTTGTCCTCTGTCAGTAAACATGCTTTAAAAATACAAAATAATCCTTTCCCAATCTCAACCCAAAGAGTGACTGAGCTCTCAGTCTGCTCCTTGCCAGTGGAAAGGAGGGAAAATCGAGGGAAAATGGCTGAGATGTGTCTGGTGTGCTCAGCTGCTTTGGTGGGGAACATGCAGCCATCCTTCCTCTTCACCCCTACAGTCATTCTGAAAATGTGTTTTATGAAGAGCAAAGTAATATTCAGTGGTAATTTGTACCTTAATTATGAACAACTCTGCTAACAGACGGGAATCCTTTCAGATATAAGATAGAGTGTGAAATATTTATGATTTGTGCACAGTACAAAACAGGAAGCCAGCTATTATTTCATCATAGTTTCTCCCCACAGTCTCCTAAATTAAAATGGAATTATTTGCTTCTGTCACCTCATACACTAAGGAAAATTATTAGATCCTAAACAAAAAATGCCCACAATGTTGGTATTATAATCAACTACAAAGTATATAATAATAACTTTGAGTACAGTATATATCTTAGAAATAAATTTTAAAATAACGGTCTACTTTAGAGTATAACCTGCAAAATTGTAGACACTTTTTAAACTCCTAAATGCGTATGTGAGCCACAGATTTTACAGCTGGTAGCGCATAATGGCGTATAAAATTTAGTACATTATAATCTAATTACAGAGCAGTTATTCATAGACTTACTTGTTCCATTCGGTATTATCTGACCTGATACACTCTAAGGATTCAATATTTGCCCTTGATGTTTTGCCTGGAAATAGGAAATTCTGAATATTGGCAGTAAAAATGGCCAGTGTTTTGAAAGAAGGTATTATCATGAGTTGGTTGATGGAAGTAGGTTGTGTTGAGGCAGTGGAGAGTGCAGAAAAATGATGAAGGACAGGGAAATACAATGATAACTTAATCTCAGCAAGCTCTCATTGCAATTGCTGTGATGGATTCAGGTCAAACATAAGCAAAGTGTAACTCTAATTGGAATAATTTAAGGAATTCAGGAACCCCCGAAGATTATTGAGATTTATGTCAACTTCTTATTCATATGTTATAATAAAGCTTTAAAAATAAATAATAGAAGGTATCATATAGTTAAATAAATAAAAATGTTAGGGCTGGCAAAACAAGTTTGATTACAATAAGATGAATAGGGTTGGGCTTTCTGATTATTTCTGTTGCTCTTTTTTTGCAGAAGAGAATGTTATTTTTGAAGACATGCTATTAAAAGAAACAAAAGGTAAAAAATTCCCAGAAATGAATCATTCGTTATTGTTTATACAAGGCTTTGGTCTGAAGATGTAAACAATAAGGAATGTGCAAAATAAAGCCTTCCTTTAGTGGGGCACTTACAGACAAGTGCCACTGTTTTTGAAAAGGTCTGAACTTTATTAGAAGAGTCACAGTATGTATTAAAAACAATCCTTAACAATAGTTTCTGGTGACTTCACCAACATTTCACTCTCTAATTATGTAAGGAATGTATTTTATGTTACATACTTGCAACCGGGTCAGCCCTGGTACCCTGGCACCCTACCCGCCAGTCTGAGTATGATTTACAGAGGTCTTGATCTTTGTCATAGCAATTTAAAAGTAGATGAATTATCTGCATCTCCTCCAATAAAAATTAAAAAGAAGACAGAAATGCTCACCAAGTCTTCTGTGGTAAAAGGACGGTGATTCTCCTCCACTGAGTAAATTCACTGGAGTGGTAAATACTTGCTGATGTAAACTCCTGACAGCTCGGCATACTGGGAAGACATTCCTTGAAGTAAAACATTTTAAAACCAGATTTAATACTGAGGAAAAATTGGGAACAGAAGTAAGGGTTAAACACTTATAGAAATAGGAGTGTGCCAGGGTCCAGATGTTGGAGTGAAAGACACAGAAGGAGAAAAATCCTGGCATGATGCAGAGAAATTTCTCAGAAAAGTAACAGTAGTACAATTAAGGATAAGCCATATGATGCGTTTAAAGAATTCAGCATTAGTAACTAGCAATGTGCTGTTTTCCTCCATGAGGGTGTGTACCTCAATCATTTTACTACTCTCACCCCAGCACCTACGGATGACTGTGAAGTAAGTCTACAAGTCCACTACGGAATAAGCCTATGAAAGTGCCCTCCAGACTACTGTACCAGTCATTTTAGAGACCTACTTACAAACTCTTGCCTGGGGATGCTGGCTTCCCCAGCTCCCTCACCTGCAGTGGGAAGCAGCAGTAACAACACAGCCACACAAGAGCACCCAACCACGGTCTAAAGAATTTGCTTCCAGAGGCCCTTACCATGATCTGCAGCTGTATTACCTTTGACACCTGCAGCAAGTGATGTAAATCCCCCTTTCGTGCTTCTATGATTCTTTCTGAATTTAATTCAGATTCCTAGAGAGGTCTGTTCCCCCAGTTTTCTTTTTTCTTGTCAGACAATCTAATCATTATCACATTTTTTTTATATTGAGTATAGTTAAGTCCATTATCCCCACCTCTCACTGTTTTCTAGAACTGCCCTTAGCATGTTATTCCATTTTTCCTCAGTATTCCATTCATCTATTTATACATTGCCAGAACAGCACCCAAAATTTCTGTGCTATGGTTTTGGTGAGGAATTAACAAAGTGTTATTACCAACCTGTGTGTTCTTTTTCTAGCTACCCATTCAGAGAATCCCTTCTGCCACTACTGCCACAGCACACTTCCAACTGACTGTCTCCACCTCTCTGAGAGATATTACATTATTTTTCAGAGATATATATTGCTCAAATATTTTAGAGTATTAAATGTAGATCTGTTAGCTTATTCTCTTGGTTTTTGTTTGGTTGTGGTGATTTTTAATAGATTTTTCTAAAGGCTTAGTATCCTTTCCAGCAGTTTTCAAACATTTTTCATTGATTCATCTCCCCTGAAAGATCTTACAAACCAGGATCTCATCAGTGCTCACGAAGCAAACAAAACTTTCAAACAAAACTTTCAAACACTTTAATTAATTAGTGTTTTGTGTATTTGCCAGATTATGTCCTTGAAATGTACTACAAATAGCCATCTCTATTAGTCTTTTATCATAGCAACATGGGTGGTGTGAGAAAAATGGTTTGGCTGCAAGTTGTTCTCTCTGAACTCAGCTCCACTGACAGAGGAAAGGAACACTAAAATCTGAAGGCAACTGATCTTCCATTGATGGCAAGGACAAACCCCAAACATCCACCACTAGGAACTATTCTTGGGCACCATCATGATGCCTGCTAGGCATGAAAGACATAAACATCACTTGAAATACAGTATTTGTAGATTTCCTCGGGATTCTGTTTAAGGTAAGAAAGCATTACTTGGATTTAGAAAGTTTTAAAATTCTGTTTTTGCCATTTCTCTACCCTACCCATCAAAAGTAAATGTGGCAAAACGCAGCATGGCAAAAGGTAACAGGATAATGCTTTCATCGCTCATAGAAGATGTGGAACTGGATGTTCAAATCCCACTGTGAGCCTAGAGAGCAGGCAATGAAAAGGCACCAGGACAAGTTCCCTGAACCTGCTTGGAGGCAGCCAGAGGACCTTGCTTAGTTCACTCTGAGGCCAGGGGAAGTCCAGTTTGTCATCTAAGAGGGAAAACAAAAGTGCAAATTATGGCCAGATGCACTATTCACATTTATGCTGAGACAGGGCTGAGCCACACAGGGAAATAGCAGCCAAGCACTGCTATTTGCACTTCTAGCAGAGACTGGGAAACAGACAGTCATTACAGCCTTGGACTGTGTTTGAACCAGGGGTGGGAGATGAAACATTCTACATTAAATCCCCCAAAGGAATGCGCTTTCCATTTATGAAATGGTTGCGCAAAAGGGCAGAAAGAATTTCTATCCATTTAAATGCCAGGGAACAGTAGATGCATTTTGCTTTGAAAAACAAAGCGATAGCACAACAAAGATCTTGGCCATTACTCTGCAGCAATGTCTAACTGTGGCCCAGTTATTTTCTCAACCTTGGTTCATTCCTGTCACGATTCTGTGTTTCAGGCTCTCAGACACCTTTCTTCCAAATATCATGAAGAACAGTTTGAATATTTATATTAGTAATTTTGATGATTCCAACTGAGAATTTCTTTAGAAAAAAGGGAACGAGGAAACATTTTCTTTTGTTCAATGCCACAAGTATATTTCAGATGATCTTTGTATAAACAGAGTTTGTGGAACAGAAAGGTTTTCGCTGCCAGTCTCACCTCCTGAACAAGATGCCACGTGAGGCCATGGTTGGTGGAGTAGTCCAGTTTCACTTGATTGTCCATATGAGGAGTAAACGCTTGATCGCAGCCCATCACCAAGTTGAACTGTATCATATACGAAGCTCCAATCTGCATAGATTGGGTCTCCACGTAGCGCATGCTAGAAGCTAACTTTGAATCTCCTGTAAAACTGAAATAGGTAAGGGAAGAATCAGAATCCATCCCGAGACTAAATCAGAAGGTAACATTATGAACAATTCCATGTTAAACACAGCGATGTTTCTTTCTTTGTTCTGTGGATTGGCACGTGGTATGAGACCATGTGCAGAAGCCTCTTTCTGTTGGAACTTCTGCACATTACCAGGACGATCCTCTTGTACCCCAGAGTGTGAAACACTGAATTATTCTGTTAGTTCTTACTATATGTTCTTTGTAATAAGGATCAACTTAGGATCAAGCAAAGGATAACATACAGAAAAAACAACATAAAGAAAGTTCATTCCCCAGGAGTGTCCATTGCCTAAGGTCATGTCATAGTAACAGCTGTAATTTCATTCAAACAGCAGACAGTAAAGATACACTGCATTTAGTTTTAAATAGTCTTATTACATAGACCTTTAACTGCATTGATTTTCAAGTGATTCTATATGCAATGCATTCACTGACTTTTGACTGTGTTTCAGAATTAATATCGTATATCCTCAGCTGCTTTTCTGCAGGATGTGCTGATATAAGAGTTACATTATCCAGTGGATTGGAGAAGATAATTTTGTAAGTAGCAATGTTTGGAACACACGAAGCCTCATAGATGATACAATGGAACCCAGTTATCCAGTACATGGTAACATGTAGTTTGAAATTTTAAGGTTATTTAAATTTAAATGCAGGTTTTTCTTCTATGCAACATTCAAAAGTTAAAAAAACACGAACGAAACCAAAAATAGATGCAAAAGAGGTATAAGGAGGAAATAATAACAACTTAAACATTGAACCCTGTGCACTAGCTTTCAAAACAGAATGTTTTTAAGAAAGTTCATGTAGAATGAGAATTGCCTCCTTCTCCTTCATTTGTGATGTTCAGTTAGTGTTTTCCAAAGTCCTGTAGTCATTTCAGCTTTTACATTTTCTAAGACTGTTCTTAAATATGAAAAGTTTAGGATAGGGATTGCATATTTTTAAAGAAAATCACTGCAAATTGTCATGCAAAGATAAAAAGCTACATCCAGTAAGTGCTGATGAAGAGAATAATGGTCAAGTAAGTTACATTTCATCATCTTAAATAAGAAATCCTAATCTTTCAATACCATGCAATAAAACATATTAACTTCTACCCCTGTAAAATTCAAGGTTATGATGAAGTCAGTGCAAGGACTAGGAACAGAAGTCAGTGTTACTTAACACTCTTTTAAGTTTATTCACTGACTCACACTGTTTTCTATAGTGTCCTTTCCAGAGAAAGCAATTAAGCCTTAGATGTTACCATCCTACCTTAAAGCTTTAGAAGAAATTCCTTAAAACTGATACTAGTTTTGTCACCATTGAATTGCTGTTACTTGGCACAAGTTAAGATCCAGGCTCCTTTTTACTCTTTGACCTTGCTGTCCGTGACTTCATTTCCTAAAGGATGATCCAACTCATGATGCTGTATCAAACTACCCAGTCTACGTTGATCAGCACCATGAACCTATGGTGGATGGATATTCCCTTCACTGCTGGGGCACTGTCATGGACAACTGGACCAGAAGGCAGTTAATTGCCTTGGAAAACTGTATCTCAGCTGTTTGCTCTTTCAGTCAGTGTTGTCAGTGCTTTTCTTCTCAATGGGAAGAATAATTTTGAGTAGAGAATATAATGTGCACTTGTTGGCAGCCCAGCTGGCAACCTATGGTTTGTGGCTTCATTGTTAGAAGTGAATGTATCTCAGAATAGTTTGTTTGGATAATGCCTGAATTTATTTTTCTTCCGAACTTTATCTCGTACTTTTCAACATGACAAACCCCTGCAAATTTAAACATTAAAGCTGACTTGGTCTGACATAATTTTAATTTCTACAACACAGCTTGAAATTTCATGGCTGATGTGGGAAATCAAAGTTTTACAGGAGCCCTCTTGGGAAATCTGTGCCAGTACAACCAGGCTTTTCAGGTATCAGTCAGCCACGTGCAGTGTCATCGGCTGAAAGTTATATGTAGCTATGCTTTGGAAAATGATTTGGCATTGCACATGGGCACAACACATCACAGTTACCTAAAGCTCATCTGAAGAGAATAAAGGAGTTGAAACCAAACAGTTTGATGAAGCATCTGCCCAGAAGCTGTCCTCCCCAAAGTGATGGAAGACAAGTGAAAGACAGGTATTCAGCATAGGTGTAAAGAATTAAATGTTTCATTTTATCTTTGTCTCCACAAAAAATCTCTCTATTTAATATTACTGGTGTAAAACTGGACAAAAAAATCTTAAAGTGTAATCTTTTTTTAATTGGTGGCACACAGGTCATGACTAAAACACTTTTAAGTTCAATATTCATTTTCATTTAATAATTTAGCCACTGGATATCATACACAATACATTGAGTAAGCATTGTTTTAAAATAAAAACAGCTCTTTGGGAAGGATAGTAAAGAAATGTGAAAAAGGAAGCTAGCGATGAGGTGAAGATAATCTGTGATGCTCCATAAGAAGCTTTTTTAAGCAGAGGAAATCACATTATGGGTCCACAAAGCCCTTTATCATCCACAAATTACCTACAGCTGCACAAGGGTAGCATTAAAGGTGGGGGCTCCACGTTACTTGCTACTTCATTGCTCTCCAGCTCTCCTGTGTGTGTGGTTAGGTGTATACTCTTCTGCTGGAATACTAAATGTTTTCTTTGTTCTGGGAGTCAGGTAGCTGGAATAAGTTACTGGATTTTGCAAAAGGGGAGTAATGTCCCTGGTGTAACAATAATTAATTAAAAAAATCTTCAGAGATGAAAATGCAGCGGCTACATTTTTGTTTAAATATGTAGCTGTTTGTTTCTAGTACATATATAATTAGACCTGTGGAGGCTCAGGAACACAATACCCATAGGTGCCCTCAGAACAATCGCTTTCCCTCCAAGCACTGCCAACTAATTGGTACTTCTGGGAATGATATCACAGCCAATGTCAGCCAACCTGCACTGCTCCAAACTGCTCTGGGATCCCCAGAGTTACCATGTTTTCAAGGCCAGTACTTTCAGGAATACTGAAAAGCCACATGGATGCAGCTGGTTTTGTAAAGCTGCATTGTCCGAGAATATTGATGTGATGGCCAAATGCTCATGCCAGCCCCAGCTTTGCTTCCATCAAAGTCAGGAGATGTTTATGCCTTTTAACACTGCATCATACCTACTTTGCTAAATAATTCCTAAATGTATTATTATATTTTAATTAAGTCAATTACCTGAAAGAAACTTTCTGCATGTTACAGAGTAATAATCTAAAAGAAAATACATTTTTATAAACACAGGTAAACTATCAAGCTGATTTAGGGCAACAGTATTACATTGCTCCATAAAGATAGTTCATTATGAGCCAGATTTACAGTCTTCTCGCAGGCTGCCCCAGAAACCACAGGACACTCTATTGTCCATTACATTGAGTCAATTCATAATTTCATAATCTGACTGAAGATATTTTATTTACATAATGCTATTTTATTTGTGTCAAGATGAATAATAAAAAGAAAAGAAAAAGAAAAGAAAAAGTTAGTGTTAGCATCTTTATAAATTCTTAAATGCATTTCAGCTAGTGACTGTAAATTGTCTGTAACACTCAAGAGACATTTAGGTCAAAACCCTGCTTGTGTATGAGCATTTTGGAGAAGTGATGAATTAACGTACATTTCATTTGGAAATGATCTGGAACCTTTTCTCTATACTCAATGTACTTGTAGTAAAGCCTAAGAACCAATTTGAAACCAAATGTTGACAATTACAATCAGATAAAGTGGCTGTTCTAGGTATAGACCATTAAAAAACACTCAAAAATCACCTTTGCTCAAAACATATGTATATCAACAAAACCCTTCTTTCTAAATGAAACCAGGTATTGAAAAGAACAACCTCCCTCTTCAACAAAAATAAAAATCCCCCTCCTCATTTTTTCCTCATTTCCAGGGTAAATATTTCAGATTTACAGACTCTGAGGCAGAAACGGAGGCCTAATAGGCAATTAGAAGGCATTTCAGTGAAAATGGGCCTAGGGATGACACCTTGTAAAATGATTTATAGCTATTTCCCATAGTTCTACTAATGAAAAAGCAGTTGTGAGACTTTTCTCAAGAGGATGGTGTCAGTGCTACTGCAAACTCCGCTCATAGAAAGTCATGAGTTAGAAAATGAGAACCAAATGGACTCACAGCTGGGAAAAGCCAACAATAATTAATTTAACTAGCAGTCATTTGTACAGACCTTGTGTAAGTTTAAAAATTTCCCTTGAGAGAAAAAAGGTCAGTGAAGGATAGAGTTCATGTTCACTGATATATAAACAGTAACGAAATACTCCATCCCTGGCAGTGTTCAAGGCCAGGTTGGACTCTGGCAACATGGTCTAGGGTGAGGTGTCCCTGTTGTTCAACATTCCCACCATGACTGAGCACTAAATATCCTAGCCAATATATGTGATGGGGAATTCAGCTTCAGTTTGTTATTTTGATTCTGATTTAGAGTAATAGGAGGAAAACAGAGAAACTTCTGCTGTCTTAAATAACCTCCTTCCCCATGATAAACTGGTCTTACAAGAACAGAGGGAAAACAATGTCATTAAGAGGCTTTCATTCCAACTCTTTGATGAAGAAGATGCAAACAGTTTGAGCTCTAACATGTTCTTTCATTTTAATGAGCAGCAAGTACCTTCCTTGTCCTTATTAAAGTGGTTAATGGTGCTTCTACTGCCTCATTATCACCACTAGAACACGTTTGGTGTTGTTCCTACTGCTAAGCCAACTCCTTTTAGTTTGACAGATGATCAGAAAGTCAAATCAGGTTGCTCAGAGATTCTTTATAATAAAATTCCAACAGTGCTTTTCAGAGTGTCCATGGGGATGCTAAAATTATTTGTATTTTCTTGAGGATTTCTATAATTACTGTGATTGTACTTTCTCCACATAAATATATCTATGCCAATTAAAGCCATACTGGGTTTATATGTTGATCATACTAGCATGAAACTGTTATTTGGTTTTAATCAAAACACAGAGATTTAATCGAGCTTCCCTTGTATTAATTCCAAATGTCACACTTATGTATTTCAGAATTTAATTTATCCGAGGCAGGTTAATATTTTATTGAAGAACCTTATTTTTACACAATCCTAACAGAATTGTCTTTTTCTTTGTTATTCACTTTATTTTGTTTTATTGCCTTTTTTTTCTTTGGGGCAGGTGATATTTTCTTGCCTTTGTTTCTAAATACACAGCACATTTTTAGGCATAATTGCACTATGTCATAATGCTGATCGCAGTGAAAATGACTAAATGGATATAATACCAGACAAAATAACTACAAATGACTAACGTTCTACCAACATTCTGCTGCCTTTCCTTTTTGGATTGTAGTCTAATGGCCATGTAAACACATCTGAACGTGACTTACAAAATAATAAGGGTCTGCACTTGACAGATTGTGTCATAACCTGTGTACCCATATTAACCCAACAGGATTTTAACTGAAGATTATGAAAGTTTTCTAAATTGTTTCTAATAGGATATTTAATTATTTTGTGGATAAAGAATGCTACATTCAAGGTTCCCATCAAACATAAATCTCTGTGCAATGGGGTGTATAAACTCGCTGCTAATTACAATTAGATTACAACTGTATTTTTGTCCATAATGTGAGAATGAGACACAATTACTCTGAATAGCTGTCAGAAAGACTCATTTTCAGAAATAACTTGGTTCTTAGCAGGATGAATAGACAAAGAAAACAAAAGTAGAACGGAAACGAATATGTGTTTCTCACCAAAGAGTCCAGTCGTGTCCACAGTAGGGCTGGACATTTCCCAGGTAGAATCCCAGAGACTGTGTGACTTCTACTAGGTTGGTGAAGTCCAGACTGATGCTATTGAAAAGCACAGAGGTCATGATGATTTCATCAATAGCCCACACATCTTCACCTTGGGAAGAGTGATATGGTTGCCACCATCTGAACTGAATGCCAATCTGTCTTGCATCTTCAGGAAGCTCCACTGAAATTATTCTGGAAAACAAAAAAAGTTATTATTGAAAGTTTGGCTGTTTGTAATAATTCCATGGGGATGTATTTCATGCCTATTGTTTCTAACTGGCCCTAAAAATCAAGGGTTAAATTCATCCCACAAATACTTAAGCATCTACTGGTACAGCTTCTACCAGTGACAGGGGAATCATTAGTTCTCTTGGCAATCAATGTGTTTATTGAAAGATGGCTATGTGCAAAAGGCACAAAAAGAGTTTCCACTAATTCTGTAAATTTTGCTGTTACTGTGGAGCTCTTTGTAAATTTAAAGGTGCTCTTCCTTGTCATAAGAAACCTGAATGCCCTCTGTTTGAAACCCAGGAGATTAGACTGGCAAAAGATGTTCAGTTGACAAGGACTTAGAATTCCAGCTCCATTTTCTCAGACTAAGTGGATTTTATCCTGATCTGAAAACATGCATCTTCTTGACATCTGTCTTTATTTCTGCACAGCACTGATGCCATGCCTGTATTTCTCTTGTCCTAGAAGAACCCACCCCTGCAATGTGCCACATTCAAGTGGAAAAGGTTCATCTTGTCAGTGTAATTGTGCATAGTCTTTTTTTATTCTGTAGTTGCATAGAGATGCAACTGGAGGTGAGTCCAGGTGCTCCTCCTGGTATGCAAGGTCACCTGATTTGTCATGTCAGCTATGTCAACAAACCTATAATTGACAAACTGCAAAGAAAATTAAGAGTAATACCTAATTTACAGGAGCAATTATTACACACAGCAGCAGGAAGCATGCATTAATTGCCACAGCAACGACACCTTCTTGAAAGCTCCATAAATCACCAGGGCCATGGTGCCCCACACAAGGCATGCGAGCTCTGAAACAGACTGGCAGCAGAGACATTTGTCTCCATTGGTGTACAATTACTTGCTGGCAAAAGGATTTTTAAGCAAGCTCATCAGGTAGCTGACATTCTTCTTTCTCTCTTAGAGGAAATGTGGATAAAATGACAAATCAGGTAAACTGGAAACATTTTATATTTTAGCACCAAGTTTTTTGCAGGTTTAAGGCTTTCCAAGCTGCCTGTTGTAATGTTTCATTCTGTACATATGAAGCAGTCTTGTGCCTATGGCGCCCTTAGTGCAAAACCAGTCTTATAAATGACTTGTTAAACTGTCCTTTTAGAAAGCAAATTTATAATACTGTTGTTTAATGTCACATTGATTTTAAAGAAGATGACGTTGATCCATTAGCAAGAAAAATTCAAACGGCTTGGCTAAACAGATGGGAAGAGCTCAAAAACTCCTGTCTGGTATTTCTAGGAGTTGCTTTCTGCCCGTCGTAGGTTGGAGAGAGCAGTGTCAAGGGACAGACAGAGGTAATGGCTGCTGTGTCCTTGTGGCAAGGGAACAGCAGTGCACACACTTTATGTATGGCAGATACATCTCTTTTATCACTCAAATAAACATGCTTGAACTACTTCATACCTTTCTAAGAGAAAAACCAAGCCCCATTGCTCTCTAGCATGTGAATAAACTACAAGGACTTTCTTTTTACCAAGGATTCCCTAATAAACAGCAACTCTGTGGCTTTTTCAGTAATTTTTTAAAGGCACAAATGACACTAAATTGCTACTGATGCTAAAAGGCACTGATGGATTTAGTCCCTGATGGTTCAGCAGAGTGAACCTGAGGAAAGCCTGGCTAGGAGAAGCACTGTATCCAGCATATGCTGTGAAGCACTTGGCACTTGTGTGAGCTAATGCTCTGTTATAATCCTGGGTGTATTTCTCTGCTGGTGGCTGTCTCTGATGTCTGCATCTTCCCTTTCACTCTTAACTCTCATAAGCTCACCCAAATGGACACTAATTCTCACTGACAGTAATTTACAGAAAATCCTAAATCATGACATACACCGCTGACACACCTATCGGATGTTAAAATATTTAACACATGTTAAAAGAAATTTTTCATCCCAGGGGATTAAGCAAACACAATTCAAAAATGTTGGTGTAAACCAGCGTATATGGCACATATGTTAGTATGCAGAACCTGACTACATCTCCAGTTATAACAGCTTCTCCTGTCTGGCTTTGATTTGTTGGAGATAGATGGAGAGGGAGGGGGATTCTTGCTAATGACTTTTCTGCTGCAGAGAAGAAAAGTGTTCCTACTAGCATTACCAGCTACCATTAGATTTCTTAAAAACCAGCTGGGAGACCTTTGCTCTGATCTCATTCTTTCAAGCTATGCGCATACCTAATATTGAAAAGCCACTGCTGTTCTGCTCAGAAGAAAAATGCAGCTGTCAAATGTTAGCAGATTAAATGCACCTTTTCAGCAGAACATTAAATGTGTAATTATTTTTTGTACGACTGAAGATTAATTAAATTTCTGGATACAGATTGATTGCCAAACTTTGTGGCAGTCCATCTATGTTACCAAAAATGCTGATATTTTCAGATAACGTAATATGAAAAGGTGAAGCTTTCTTCATGTTTTTCATCATAATTATTGCCAGCATTATCTTCAGGTTTGTATGTCTGTCATTTTTCTATCTACCCAGAGTGGATTATACATACCCCATGGCAAAACCTTTCTAACATATGTATGTTGTGCCCAGTCAGAACAACAGAAACTGTGCTTCATACTTCATCTCAAAAAGCAAGAGAAGTCACTGGCATCAGTATAATTTACTACATTTATATCTTAAACTTCATTAAAGTCAGTCACCGAAATGTGTATTTTCCTTTTTGATATAAAAATTTAATAGTGCTATATATTAAAAACCTTTAGGGAAATATCATTCCTACAGCTGTAATCTTGAATCTAAGAATTAGAAACAGGGCCATATAAAATATATATGTGACTATAATAAAGAACTGAAAAGAAAATGTTGAAGAAGGCTTATGACTGTGCCAGTTCATAGGATCTTTCCTTTGGAAACATTTGCAACTTCAGAAATTACAGTCTACATGCAATATACTTCTACCAAATATGGTCATTCTTCTCAGATTTTTGAGTATTTCTTATAGCTCCTGGGAAATATATTTAATATTACAAGGGTTTTTTTTCCATTAGAAAAAATTTCTTCATTAAATTTTCTTCATTAAGAATATACTTAATCACATTTAGTATATTGTAATTTTGTCCTGAGTTATTCACGCGATGAGGAACTGTAGTATTTATTTTTTTAAGTGTGCTGATCTGAGCTCAATAAATATAAATAATGAAAGTTATGTGTCACTGAAGTGACTTGCAAACTATCTACATTCCCACCCCTGGGGCTGACTCAGGCATTACCCTGGAGCTGGGTGGAGGGGTAGAGAAGAGCATGCAGGGCAATACCCAATGCAAAACAGCTCTTGGGCAGGAATTGACCTGCTGGGATGGGACCCACAATGCCATTGTCAGCTCTGCCCGTCATGTGCCCCTTTGCAGAGCATCTCCTTTCACTGGGATTTATTGGCTCTGCTGCAGCACCCTGTGAAAGGTGGATGCTTCCAGGTTTGAGTGGGTTTGCACAGAGCCAGCCCAAATTGTTCTGGGCTGGTGGTACAGGCATGGCCATGGGGACTCCTGATTTTACACTGCTTTCTTACCATTGGCGCATGGTCTTACAAATGTAACAGTAAAGAATACCTTCTTCTCTAAATACTTCAGATACATTTCTCTCTGATGCCAAACATAGGTGCTGCTGGATAAGATGAGCTCTTAATTCAGCTTCCTTGTGATTTGTACAATTCCTAGGCACAGTCACCAGCAGGTCCTCCAGGGCACTGGGTCCAACCCACAGGCACAAAGTCATGTAATCCCCTTCCTAATGGGAGCAGGCTCAAATTCCCTGCTGACTTGGAGAGGTCCTCACGGTCAGATTTTGTCTCTGCTGTCCTGCACTGCCTACAAACTCCTAATCCCAGAGGATGGTGTAGTGACGGTATCTATGGCTTCAAAGTTACAAATAATTTATGTTAATTTTTCTTTACAAGTGGCTGCTTCCATGGGAAGAGACATGTCCCTATTTCCCACGAGTGCATTTCTACCCCTCATTCTGCACTGCCTCAACTTGTTCTGTCACATCACCTGAGACCAAAATGCTGTTAAATCCATGCATTCGTTTTTACAGAAGCAGGCAAAAATGGGAAGTGCTCAGAACAGCTGCAAATTTTGAAGGAAAAGCAGGAACTTTCAGTGTGCCTTAAAAGCTCTTTACTCCCACACCATGTGGGCAGATGTACTTCCTCTCCACATTGTACTGACTACCACTACCAGCATTAACTGCATGTAGATAACGTTCGTCATAATATTTGTGCATATACCTTGGCTCGTGGTAGTTGAGATAAGAATAGTGTTCCAGGAGTTTCCAGGTAATCCCATTGTCATAGGAATAGTGCAGCAGCACTCCTTCCCCAGGCTGGTCAGGCGCTTTGCAGGTACTCAGCACTGACTTGCTGCCCAGACGTAGTGTGAACTGCAGGAACCTGTATTAGAATCACACATGCATTTATAGGGTACCATTTGCATAGTGTTTTGGTTTGTTGTTTCCCCAACCAAATTGTTTTCAGATTTTCACAATCTAGGCAAATTTTGGTAAATATCAGTTATGGGGTTTTGTGAGTGCAATTTGTTTTTGCTGTCAAGTAATGCGGTGTGGCACATATAGTTAAAAAATGCCAATCATTACAGCATTTAATTATTTATTAGGCACTGAAGGGGAGGGAGAGATAGTGAATGGATCTAATCAGCTGCCACAAGCTGTCAAATAAACACAACCTTATAAATAATTAATTAGCACTTGGCTTTGACACTCAGGTTTGATATTAACATTTCATATTTTCCATCTGAGCTGTACAATAACTTCCCTCCAGTCTGTGCTGGGCTCTGTTGTTTACAAAGCAGGACAAAAGGCAAGGCTATGAAATCACCACTGAAATACAGAACTAGGAGTGTTTAAAAAACTTTTCTTCCTACTAATACAACTGGCTTAATAATACAGAAGGTCGTAGCTGGAAGGGGAGGGGTTCCCCAATTTCTTTGCCTCACAGCACTGCTCTTTCCTTCTCACCTGGACTGGGAGCTGTCAAGGAAGGAAGTGATGAGCTGGCGCCTCCCATCCTTGTTGAAGACCAGGGCCTTGCCGCTGGCCAGGACCCCACAGCCAAAGCTGACCTCAGCCCCCCGGATGGAGTAAAAGCTGTGGTAGGAGGAGAGGCGGGAGCTGGCAAAGCTCTCTGAGATGAACACGGGGAAGGTCTGCGATGCCATCTCACACGCTGGCCCTGAAAAGCCAGGGTCACACCTGGGGGTGAGGAAGATTGAACAGTGGAGTTAATGACCCATTTTCTATGATTAACCAAACTGTTGGCAAAGCAACACAGTGGCTGCGGTTGTCCATGAAGATGCCTACAAAGTCCCTCTCAAATACAAGGACCAAGAGCCTCTTTAGGCTGTATTTAGGTATTGCATAGCCAATGACTTTCTTTTAGCTAGTACTTACTTTTCCAATTAAAAAAAAATCCTAGTTATGAACACCCTACCAATCTACACATAACACACAATACAGAAATACTTGTATTCAGTTTTGGAACAAAAATACTGCTGACATAATTTACAGCTGTTCATACTTAAAATGATTAATTTTCTTTTGTAGCATGTCAGATGTGATTGCAAGGAATGGAGTAACAGAACAGGACTCCCCTTGCGTCACACTCTTATTAATACCTAAAAGTAGTTGCACCAATACTTTGAATGTGCTTACGGGTTTTGCTTAAGTGCTTCTACTTTTTAGGCTGGAACCCTTTTAACAAGCCAGACTTCTGGAAAAAAGTGGAATGTTGACCTTCTGTCCTCGAGGTCCGTCAGGCTATGGAACATCAGAACTACGAAAATTGTGATTCTTTTCCATAATTTAATATAAAAGTGATACAAAGCCAAATCACCTTTAAAACCAGTATAAAGCACAGAACACTGACATTTCAGTGTGTTATGTAGCACTTTTTAAGGTGAATTGGAAGTTAGACTATCTTCCAAAAGAAAAATATTTAAAAATTATTAACTATGCTACTGTTCAGAAAGATTGATCTTTAACTCTCTGGAGAGCTTTATGCATTCTAGGGGCTAGCCTAGCTTTACATTTAGTTATCTCAAAAAGCCAGGGATGAAATGAAAATCACTTCAACTTCCAGATCATCAAGTGAATAATGTGACAGAAATTAAATACAAGTACTGAATTATAACTCTTACTTGCAGCCATTTCTAGTACACTGTCCTCGCCCTGAGCAGAATTTGAGGCAAGATGGACCAATATAAACTGCAGAGAAAAGAAATCAGTTAAATGAAGGGTTATGTTATGTGATAAATAGAATATAATGAACACAAGAAAGTAGGCAGACCTGATCATACAGATACCGATTCTATCTTAACCACACTAGCTGGAAGAGGTCTACAAAAGGATAAAATGCATTTGACTGTGCCAGGGATACCCATTATTATTTAATGGGTAATATCTATCTGTGACAGGAGACACTAGTGATGTTTCAGTTAATGTACCTGATTTTTCTAAGACTGTGGATGAGGTCTGACAAGTTGCTATGCATTGACCATTTTCTTGCCTTTCCTCTTCATCTTACTTCAGAGATATAATCCAGCATATATATTAGTACATTCTGATTGCAGTCTTACAGATTGCAAAAATGTGCCGCTGCTTCTCTTAATGAAATCCTCATACTTCACTGGACTTCCTGGAACTAGAACCTGCCCTGATGTGTTTTAAGTATCTATTAAATATCATACGCTTTCAAATGAAGTAAAATTCCAAATTGTATGTGCTCAAAAATACTCCAGATTTGTTTCACTATTTTACTTTATCTTCATCCAATGATTTCTTATCAATGGTGTTCATATTTTGTGAAAAATATGAAGGATGGGAAGATGAACAAATCTTAGTATAATCTACATCTCTGCTATAAAGAAAAACATTAATCTGGGTATAGACAAAATGGGATACACCTGGGTGCATCCCAAAGCAATAACTTGTGGGCAATGTTCTGTCAATACAATATGATAAACAGGCCTAACCATGAAGAGTGTCATCTTTTCAGTTGAATAATGCTTATTACTTGGAGTTATCCGCTTGCTCTGTGACTTTTGTAATGCCATCCTAATAGCCACCAATTTGAAATCATCTACAATAAGCAGTATTTACTCCCTCTCCTTGTTTTATGATGCTGCCCATCATAGCAGTGTGTCAGTACTCCCTGGCAGATGCACACTAAATTCCTGTTAGCCCATCAGATTTCATGTGATTTCTAGATTTTCTCACTTTTCAGGGTGCAAAAATTCTGTTCTGTTTATTTGTGTCTTTGGAGGTCTTTTTGAGGGGGTGGTAAAAGTAGAAGGGTTAAAGATGTAATGATGTCATTCAAAATGAAAAAAGCTTTATGGAAATTGGCAGGTTTCCAGTGTTTCTAAAAGATGGCCAGCTTCCAGATTTCATTTAAAACTTAATTCACATAAGAAACAGTTGTGAAGCTAAAAGTCAGAGTGCTGAATCCTTGAAAATTTTCCTCTTTTCAAGAATTTTAGTAGCTTGCCAATATTTATAAGTGTCCCTATAACACAGTGTAAAGCTTCAGTTTCACTAGTTTCTAACAAAGGAGGCCTGCAATACTTCAGAAACGTTATCATCTTTGACACTTGATTCCCATATCACTGTTGTACACCTCAAACAAATTTCAGAGCAGGCACTATTTTAGACAGATGGTTGGTAAAAATCCTGCAGGATGCAGAATTCTTTGATGGAATTCTATTTTGTTCTACAAGCAAAGGCCGTGCAGATATAGGAATTGTCCATTGATTTTCAAAATCCTGTTTTGTTTTGTTGTAAAGAATTTAGATTTTTGGCTTGATTTCATCTTGCTCTTGTTTCTGTGAACATCTATGAGCATCTCCAACACAAGTTTACATTTTGTTAGGTAGCAAATCATCTTTGCAGATACTTACAGACATCTTCTTAAGTTTACATACCTTAGTTTTCCCTTCATTTTACTTTCTTTTTGTTGTATATCATCTTCTCTAATGACAAGCATTAATACTCTATCCAGAATGTTAAGATGATACTACTTCTCATTAATATGAATAAGATAATAGTTTTCATTCATTTTTGAGACATTATCTTACTAGCTTCAAGGATTTTCTTTTCAAAACTAGGCATTAATCTATTTTAAGAATTTTGCAAAATGTAACTATTTACCATTCCCAGGCTCCATATCAAGCCTCACTGGGAATCACTACAGAATTTCATGGGCTATTGTACATCATGGTAAAACTTTACATTACGTACTTCACAAATCTAGCATAACAAATTCCGGATGTAGTTTACTTTGTCCCAAATCATTTAAGGCTAAGGAGCAAGCTAAAAAATTTGCACCTTCTCACAGTTAGCCCTTCCTATCACGTTTCTTTCTGCATTTCACACATTGTATCTATTTTATGCTGTGTTCCTAAATACTTTTTTTTTGTGATTTAAAAGTATTTACTTTGAAGACTGGCCCCTGTTATCCTCACTGCTTTGCACTGCATCCCTTTTCCTAAAAGAACAGTTCTCTGAAACAGATGGTACTTTCCCCCGGAGTGCCTGAAGACAACATAAAAGTTTTGTCAGTGTTTCTGTAGCAGCATGGCTTTATGGAAGCCTTCTATGTCCAGAAGGAAAAATATGCCCCAGGTGCTGTAACTTGCTTAGGCTGGTGCAGCACATATCCTTAATAAAGTAGTGTAGTACCTATTTATGTAATTAGGAGTAAGAAGTCAGAGGAAATGTTATATAAAGCCCTTGCCACCAACATATTTTCCTGGAAAGCATTCAATTAAAAGAAAAGAAAAAAAGGGTAATCTACTAAGCTATTGTGTTTTCAAATGGCAGAATTGCCCTCTAGCTTCAAAACATGCCTGTTACCAAGTGTAGATAAGAAGAAAAGGAATTTAACAAAATGAAAATCCTTTGATTTGTGATTGTGGAAAAATACATTTCCTTGGAGCAGCATATTATAATGTATTCTTCTGATGTATCATGATCATGGATAAGAATACTAACTATTATCAATTGCCCACATATTTCCAAGGATTGGTCCTGTTTGTCTCCATCGAATCCTGGTGTCACTCGTTAACGCAGCATTAGGAAGGGGAATAGTTATTCGGTTCCACCTGAAATATATATGACACAAATGTTAGCATTTTACACTGATAGTCATAAGGCAAATATATGTTTTGCAGATGTGTTTACTTATCCTGAAAGCATTGTTAGAATTTTTAATGCTAAAAGCTGCTCAAATGAAGCAATGAAGTTATTGCAGCTTTAGAAAATACAAATGAAAAAGAACATGGCTTATGATATTTTCATACAATATATGAATTATAATTATTACATTATAAAACACAGTCATTTTTCTCCCCGTATGAGTGTATGAAGTCAACAAAGACCTTAAGCTGCTTCACTGTAGTGACTTCTCTGTCACAATGGATATCTCCTAAATTGCATACTGAATTAAACCTTCCAGTATGACTGAGCTCTGTTAGATGGGAACCCCTGGGAGTGAGAAGAAGGGCACAGAGGATTTGGTCTGCTGTAGTCTGGGCCATCATTCCCTGGGCCATCATCCATGGGGGCTACACTTCCTACACACACTGGGGATAATGGTTCCTATGAAAGTGGTACAGAAATGGAGCATCACCAGGTCATAGCAATGCTTCAACTACACTTTTTTGTCACAGTCATACCCACTGCCCTGAAGTGTCTACGGAAGTTGGGAGACAGAAATATACAGTATGGGACTTATGCTACACAACAAGATGTCACAGTTCATTTTATGGTCAGAAGAGTACTGAAGAGACTTAATAGAGAAGGGTTGATAGAAGACTGTGGCACTAACAACTATCTCCATCTACAGAAGTACAGACAACATGCTTCACTGTAACTCAATATTAGTATTCCAAGTGAGTGAACATGTCTGAGGATGTAAATATGTCTTTGACTGATGGCTCCTCTGACTGAGAAGAAAACTTCTGTGGCTTTGACAAGGTATAGCTTTGCTGGTAATTCCCAGCATACTGTCCACAGTTGTTAGGTTTGGTTTGTTTTTTTTCTTGTAATTTGTCTTTAGCACCAGAAAAAAATATTATACCACAGAAGCAGCCCCATATATTTTAAATTTCATTAGTGGGCAGCCAGGGAGACCAGAACACTCCTTCCTTGCTGTCCTCAGTTAGTAAAAAATGAAAGATGACACGAGGTTGTGTGCTTTGCTGCTTTCTTCTGTCACCCATAATTCACTTCTCTAATCTTGCATCTCAGCTTTGCAGAGAGCACTCTCACCCGCTGTAGTTTTCAGAGGTGTAGACGGTGCTGTGAGGAAGGTGAGGTCCAGCACATATCTCAGGCAAACACTCAGTGTGGAGCAGGGACCAAGAGCGACCATGGTTGGTTGAAAACTCCAAGCTGACGCTGGTAACACAGTGAAGGAAGGAAAAGAGAAAGACACCATGAGCCTCAGACATCTGGCGTAGTTATGAATGTAGAAGTACCAACACTGAGAAACCACCAAATCTACTATTCCTAATAACTGATGCTGAAATGTGAAATAATTTGAAGCAGATTTTGCATAAAAAAAATCCTGAAAATGCAAACATGAAACAAATCTGAGCGTTTAAAGAACACCGAGAATTGTCTGAACACCTGATCTGTGTTTGGCCACCATCTAGCTAGTGCTTTTATGGTGCTGCTGTTAAATGAGCTAATGTTAGTCTTACATTTCAGCTAGAAATGGTTTCAAAAATAATGAGGAGAAAACTTGGATTAGTCAAAGCGAGACAGCAGGATGTGAGCACAGGACATATATAACTGCCAGCTGATAACCACTGCTTCTTCAGAAGGTGGTAAAAGACCACTGGTTATTCATGCATTGGCCAGCTCTTCCCTTTCATTGCTGACAAATATTAACTTCACTGGACTCCTCAGTCATCTGCCTCCTTCACCCATTGTGCCTAAATGGAGATCAAAAAAGCACTATGGAACAGTGAAAATGGCCAGCCCCCAGTGAGGACTGCAGAGGAGGGGGGGACCTGGGGAAGAACACCCTTCAGAGAGCCCTCATAGCAGACAGAGCCCCTGGGAGCCATGGGAGCCCCTGTGCTTCCCAGCCATAGTGGTCTTTGGAGGCTTCCTCCCACCTCTCAGAGCCTGGAGTGCTCTGTGGTGATTTTTTCTGGATTTTGTAACATAACTATATGTGAAAACTCCAGATTTGTTTGGAAAAAGGCTGCTGTTTGCTGGTTTTATAGACTAGTAGCAAATCAAACCATCCTTGTGCAGATAGTGACATTAGAGAACTCCAGACTCTATGGGACCATCCACTGAGTCTATGACAACAAGTTAATAAACCCATTTTCCCAAAAATTCATTGCGAAGTTCCATTTTCAAAAAGGTTTTACTCGATTTTTTTCCTTCCCTGTTTCACTGCATATTTAAAATGCTCCACTGTTGTCAATCTAGGAGTGTAAGGAAGTCCTTAGATATCTGACATTCTGAAGACCTTAAAAAAGAAATATAGAAAGTATTTGATTTATTACAGATTTAGTATTTTACTGAAATACTCTTGTAATTTCCCCCATGTAATTAGCTTGTAATATTCTGTTTTATCTTAAATAATGTCAGTGAAACATTATAAAATGTTTCATCACCTTAATATTAAATTATTGGATTATAACTTCACATTTTCACTATAATTTGCTGACAATATGACTTTATTTAAATGTTCCATCACTGTGATACTGTAAGTATGTACTAAAACAGTTTATGGAGGTTTTCACTAACTTATTTCAGATTCAACTGTACTGATACCTTGTAGGGTCATACTTATTGAATGCATTCAGTGCAAGTCTCTCCCACTGAAGTAATGAAAGCATTACAATAATGCTCTAGACCAGGAGATGGGAAATGCTGCTATATTTTGGACATACAAATGGGGATAATGGGGACCTAGTGCTCTTTTTGTTATGAAGCTCACTTCTGCTTTGGAAATAGTTTACACAAATGAAGAATATTAATCTTTCAAAATATATACTAATTTTCATCAGATAACAGACTGAGACAGAGACTTTATATAACATGCTTACAGTCCAGGAGTGTTTACAGGCAAAGTTTTCTCGTTCCATGTAGAAAAATATTGCTGCTTTCCCTTTCTATCAAATATAAGTGCAATGCCTTGATTTTTGCCGCCCACTGAATTCTGCTGCCCTGCATGGCAGCTAGGACTGTCAGTGCTAATGCAGCTCTTTCCAGTTGGAAGTGGATGCCCTGGAACACGGATGTGAAAGCATTTACAGTCTCTTACTTTAAGCTCTTGACTCTGGAAAAATATGAAGTAACTTAATCCTCATAAACTATCCGGATAGGCAGTCTCACACGTATGTAAAAAAACAAGGACAGTGGACAGTTTGGTTTTGTGTCCCTGTTTGAAGAAGGATGTTAAGAAACTGGAGAGATAGAGCAGAGGATGATGAAGATGTCGATGGCCTCAAGCACTGAGTGAGGAGGGTCTGAGGATCTGGCTTGCTCAGTGTGGTAAGGAGAGGTGAACTGTGGCAACCTGTGATGGTGCAGAGAGCACTCACGAGGAAGGCAGAGCAAAACTCTCCTCAGTACTGGCAGGTACAGCACAAAAGTCAGTGACCATAAAGACATGGCTTTAGAGTTTTGTAGTGGACATTAGGAAACATTTTTTCATTTAAGCAGGTCACCCAATATGCATCCATAGAGGTTTTCATGTCACAGATAAGCAAAGCTGTGGCTGACCTGACTTATGTTGGTAATAATCCCAGCTGCAGCAGTAGGTTTCACTAGATGATTCCAACCAACATGTCTCTGATTCTACAAAATATGGAGCCTTCTTCCTTAACTCCATGGAAAAAATTGAATGTCCTAATGAAGTGAAGCCAGCAGAAGAGGTCTGTGAAGTCCTCATACTGATGGTTATTAAGATGGAGAACATTTACCACCAGGCTCAGCAGGCAAGTTTCTGCCACTGCCTTTAGTACTTTCCCCCTTACACAGTATTAAGAGGTAAATCTCATATCCATTAGAAACTGAAGCAAAAGTCATTCTGAAATCATGAGCGTATTTCAGAATAATGGACTAAGAAAAGTAAGGTTTGACCTGGAAAGCTATTTAACAGACTCCTTATTGCAAATGAGAGATATGAATCTGGGTCTGTGGAGATCAGGAGAAACATTAGCTTTTGCACAGCTTACATTTTTCATTATTAATTCTCTCCTCCTTTCTGAGGGAAAAAAATATCCAAATACTCATACCGATGTTATAAACCAAAATGTAATAGAAAGCTGATAATCACAGGAGAGACCTCGCCAGTGGTACCTGTTACCAGGTTGATAAGTTCCACAACCCAAATTGATGGAAAACTGGATCATGTGAGTCACTGTGGAAGGAAGCACTGGAAGGACGTGGAAGTAATCCACAGCCCAGACATTCCTGTTGTGGCCTTGATGACTCTTCTGCTTCAGGCAAAACTTGGTTGCAGGAGTCTGCAGCTCCGGACTAATGACAACAGAAACCAAAGAGGGAACCTTTAAAAGAAATTAAATGAGGTTTAAATAAAACAAATACTATTAAAAGAGGTCACAAGTTACTATTAAAAATAGAAAAGCAATTTCAAATGTTATGAACCAAACATATGATTTTCTTTCTCTCTGCTTTATTTCTATTGACTTTGTTAGCCACTTTTTTCCCACAGAAGATCCCAAATAAAAATATTATTACATGCATAGCTATTAACACTCTGGATACCAGTGCTGCTTATCCCGTTGGTGGGATCAGATTGTTTGGGTGTAAAGACACTGCAGAAAAGGCTGTATCTTCTGTGTTCTGAAAAATACTAGCTTATTTTGTCAGTGCGCTGTTAGTAATGGAAGATGATATTTGTCCTGGAGCCTTTCAGCTCACAGAAGCAAATGCAGGGTAATGACATGTCTAGTCTGAATACGTGAGAATGGAGTAGCAGCATGAGTTCACAGGCGTATGTAGGGAGGATGTGATACTGCTGAAATAAATGAAAGCACTGCTTTACGAAGCTTAGCCTTTGTCTTAAAGTAACGTAATTAGAACTTTATTATGTCAGAAGAGGATGTCAGCTTTAAAACTGCTTGTTTAAAAAAACCCTCCACAATGAATTCAGTGTAATTTCAGATCCTATCTTTCTCCAAGTTCCCCAATTAATTTTTTATTATTTTACAATTACAGTTTCCTTAGTTTTAAAAAGTTCAACCCTGTCTTTCACACAGAAGCAGGCAAGGAGGGAAGCCATGCACAATGAAACAATGCAAGTGACTCAACCAAACTCAGACCAAACCTTGCTGTAAACATTTGCTCTCTGAATGCAGTGAAAATGCACACAGACCTGTGCTTGAAATCAGCTACATGTTTACCACCAAGTTTCCCACACACTGTATAAGCATACTGCAGTTCAATCTCTAGCATAAATACATGTGTATATGTATTACATATCAATTTTTGCTGTCTTTTTTACAGCAGCAGAATAAAAACACCTCAGGGCTGGGTTACTGAGGGCAGACAGGAAGGATCCTGACAGAAAGCTTGAGGTCCTTGCTGTCCTGCCTGAGAGTACTGGGATGTGGTTGCAAGAAGGCTGCATTATCGGCATAGGAGACACTGCCTGTGCACACTGTCAGCAACCACCTCCTATGGCTGAGTTCATGGCCACATCACTGCAGACTCTCTAAAAGGGCATACAACTATGTTTGAAACTGAAAGAAAAAGCGTAAAATGTGAAATTTCCTGCACTAAGCATGGGAAAGACACCCAGGCATTTCCGAGTCACTCTCCTCCCAGCCACTGATCCCACCATGACTGACTCTCTCAGGACATAAGCTCCTGAGTATCAAACAGTGGCTTGCAGGGGCTCGAGTGGGGGCAGGAGTAATTATCTGTGAGGTCAAATTTGACAGCTGAAGATTTGTGCCTGTTACCCCAGCACTAGCGAACACCAGAGTCCTGCTCAGGGATGGAATAATCAGCTCTAACTGCAGAGCCCGTGGTGCAAAGGCACCGTATCACTGTGAGATCTGCACATGATTTATGTGCTCGTCCAGATCATGTTTGACTGTCCCTGTGGAATTCAACATACAGCATTGTTGTGATGACTTGAAAATAGATTGATCTTTCCATCCCATCCACCTACTTTGGTTAAGATGATTTACCTTGTAAGCAGCATAGGTCAGGGTATCAAGAGGTATGTGTTCCCTCCTGCCTTCAATCTTGGCATAAAGCGTGACATCATTTTCATGGGATTCTCCAGAATCACAAGTTCCCCCTATACAACACACATTTGAGGGATAAAAACTTAATTGAAGCCCTTCTTACTGGAAAGTGGAATCATATTAAACAGCCATAATTATGAAAATAATTACAACCAGATGCTATTTAACTTAGGATATGAAACAAAAGAACACCAGCCCTAAGGACACAGTGTATAAGAACTATTTGATCAGATACACCATGCCAGAGATCAAGGACATTGACAATTATGAAAACCTCAAGTACCTCTTTTAATCAGCTTATCAAAACAAGTTTAATAGAAAATGCTGTGCCCAAAGCAATACTTCTATCTGTATGCTTTACATCCCATTTACATAGAAACGCTCTGATTTTTAAGCTCTTGCAGTACACTGTTATTTGGTACTTGCGCTCTGTGCAGCCAGACACATTTCATGTAAGGATTTCTTAAGCACTTCTCAGATGCCAGACTGTCAGCTGAGAACTTTCCTTTGCAGGAAATGAGGAAGACTGCTGTGAACCTTGTTGTGCTGCTGCTTCTGCTGTCTACACTGTATCCTGAAAGGGATGGATGGAGTCTATTGTATCACACAAAAGAGATGACATGGTTGCCACACTGGAATGGCGCATTGTTTGAAATAACTTGGTATCGGTAGAACCCAAAACACTTCTTAACCTCTGAAAGAGCAGCTGTATTGGCGAATATGAGCATTAAGTTCTGCACCATAGTTGTGAGAGGGACATCATCACACTCGTTTGGTGTTCTGGAAAAAAGTTTTTAAAACAAAGTATCTGTATTTGACACAGGAAACACCATTTCCCTGTACACTGTGGGTGCTGCAGGTGTAAAAAAGAACAACCTATGAAAAACCAGGATGAGAAAGCTTCTTTGAGAAGTCTGTAAAGTAGAAAGGTTGCATTGATAAAACAATGAAATACTTTCTCTGTTTTTTTTTTTTTCATTATAGGTAGATAGTTCTTGGTCCAGAGAAAAAGATAAGATGTGCAACTTTGATGTGTATTATACTATAATAAAGAACATCCACGTGCCCTTTCAAATGCTCTGCTTGCCTGAATGTTTAAACCATTATTTATTTAATTTACGCATATGTACAGAATAATTTTTCAAGTGATATCCCCCTGTTCTCTGTGCCTGTCTGCGCTGACAACTTCTCCCCTAAGTTCAGAAGGTTGAGTAAATTTCTTTCCTGTTTCTCTTGCAGGTGTTGTAATGCTTGGAAGAACTGGGAAAAAGCATCCTCTTTTTCCTGTGCTTTATCGGTAATTCACGTAACAGAGGAGACGGGCGACAATTTAGAATAACATGAGGTCTTCCACTCATTAATAAAGTATGTTTTTTCTTGTTGATTCAAAAGGTTGCTTGTGGAGGTCACAAGTTTAGTCTCTGCTTCCGCCTTTATTATTCTATTATTCTCTACTTTTAAGCAAAAATCTTTACCTCCTTTAAACACGGTGTTGAGAGAATAACCTCATGCGATTTCCTTTATTTGTAAAGTTATGGAAAAACACTGTGAGGTACTCAATGACACCACCATGTTCATCTTGATTTTGATGTTGCAACACTGAACTAGTGCAGTTGCACTAACAACAGGGAAGGAGGGGAAGTGACAGGACAGGATTGCTCTCGGCTGCTTTCTTAGCTGTGGGTAAATGAGCCAGGTTGCACTTTATCCAAGCAGGGAAGGTCTGCAGATGATGCTAACACCACATCAGTGATTTTCACAAGTGATACCACAGGTAGGCCATACCTCCTCCAAGACTGTAGCACACTGTAGCATGCTCTGTGTGAATCTCAGCCTGGACCAATAAGTTAGCAGAGGAAAATACTTACGAATATAGTAAGAGTTTTTGAGCAGAAACTATCCTATGGGTTCAGCCAGGTAAGGCTATCCCACTTCTGTGCTACTCCTACCTCATCCTCAAGTACAACTCCACTGACTCTGATGGATTTACTCCAGGGTCTACAGGGACGTGGCTGTGGGAAGATATGACGGGTATCTATAAGTCTTCTATGGTGTGGTAAGGATGACGAAGATATGACCATCTCTTCTAGTGATGGATAAAGGGGCATTGTGTGAAATTAGAAGATACAAGACAAGAAGATGCTTCTTCACATGAAGAATTGTTAAACTATGGAGCTGTGGGCACAACAGGCAGGTTCATTTGATTAAACACCAGTACCAAGGATCATTTTAGACACTGTGGAGAGGCCTGCATCACCTACCTCCTACGTCAGCAGGCTGTAACTCTCCCCCAAGTCCTAGGTTATATCTGCCAGCCTTGTGCTGCTGTCTCAGATGTACCTGGACACCTCAAGTGGCAACAGCTTGTGCTTGTATAATGAATCCTGCCTGAGGGGTGAACAAGAGTGAACCCACACCTATATGTGAAACAGCTGCTTAAAGCTTCCTTTATATTAACAGAAACGGAACCCATGCAGTCAGTGGAATCCAGGGAACTACTCAGCTGGTCCAGCACAGCTGTCTCCTGGTGAGCTGAATGATTTTTTCCAACAATGGTACTGACCAAATCTCCTCTAACTATAAAGGGAGTTTAGACACCAATCTTACATGGACACACGTTCTATATTTAAACTCTTTTAACCTGGAGCTAAATGTTTGTATCAGCAAAAAAATGGCTGGATAAACCCATGGAAGAAAAGCCCACCAAGGGCTATTAAACTCAGAGTCCCCTGTCTGGTTCAGAAAAGTTTTCATCTGCAAGCCAGTGTCATCTGGGAGATTTTTTTTGGGAGGCTTTTTTATGTGCCCACTGCATTTGTACACTTGTGTAGGCATCCAGAGTGGTGGACTCTCGTCTGACCCACAGTGGTCAGTCTTACATACTCATGGGCACCACAGATCAGAGCTATCCTCTTCTGAGGATTATTTAATATAGTCCTATGCAATTTAAATAGCACATGCTTCACATGTTGTATTACATTAGGAATATATACTCACCCATACTGAAATAAAATCTTAAGTTCCCATAACCTGTAGTGTCCATGTAGGGGGTGCATATTTTTCTTTCTCCATCTCTGAGAAATACCATAGCTGAGCCAGATTCCAGCGTCCCACATTCAGTACCAGTGATGGCTCCAAATATGTCCCACCTGGAGAGGCCAACAATGGGCAAAGAATGTGCAGGAGCATGTTATTGATGAACTCACACAAAACATGTTCTAGGGGTTCATTTGTACATACATAAGTAGCTGCTTCCACCCTTCCAGAGGACAAAAAATAAATGCAGCTTTTCAAATATGATCCCTATGACATTGCTTACATATTCAGTACTAGTTTTTAAACTCAGTTAACTGAAATAAAACAAAGTGAATGTAAATATCTTAAATAAAGGGAAGCATGAATTACTAAAAGAATGAGGTTTTTAATGAATGCTATTACCAAATATTTAGTGCTGTATTGTTCTATTACCTTCATTATTTTTCTGCCATGAAAACGCTTAAAATATAATTGCATTCTTTTTCATTTTGCATAATACAAGATTTACAGATCAATGAAACTTGAATAGGCACATGTCCACCATGTCTGCTATACAATCATTAAATATGTAGCTGATAATAGCTAAAAATGATCTCTTTTCATCTTTTTGAGCATTTAGGGTAGCAGTTTTCAACTGACACATGAACAGAGTATGAAAAAAGGCTGCTGTGTTTCTAATATGTGATGATAAAATCTTTCTCATTTTTTTCTGTACAACATTTTATCTTACTTTTATTCAGTGATAATTAAAAGAGCTGTTGCAGAATTTTTCAATTAAATATTTTTTATTGAAAATATGTTTTCATCATGAAAGCATTGGTTTCTTCAAAACCTGGTAAATATAAAACATTTTGAAGGATTAGAAACTGCTGAAAACCTGCACATTATTTTGGTCTGATATGTTATTATTCATGTTGAAGCCTTTATTTATTTGTAATAAAGTATTTTAAAATTATAAGGCTGCTAAAACAGTGAAATTATTTAGAATCACTAAATCCTGATAATCCAATCATTTAAGAAGCCAGCATGATTCGGGATGGATGAGAACACACTGAAGTTCGGAAACCTTTGTGGGAAGGCAGAGCCTTTTCCTGTCCCCTTCCAGCAGAAACAGTCTCTAGCAGCTATGTGCCATATGACAATTTCAAAACCTGTCATTTCATGAACGTAACAGTCTATTTATCAGTTGAACCATTCCAACTATTTCAAAATGTATTTCTAGGATTCTCTGATCTTCTTAAAAGCTGCCAGTTTCTGCATTGACCTAAGCTGCGACAGATCAGCAATGTGCCTTTTTGGAAATCCTTCTTTAAAACTGTCAGTCATTTACGCAGGAATTAGCAAGCTTAACATCACTGAAAAGCTTTATGATACAAATATTTTAATGGAAGTGCAGTTTAACCTAACCCTAATTCTGTCATGCAGACTTCTTAAAGCTGATGTGCAGTATAATCAAAACACAATTTTGAAAATGGGTCTCTTGGGCTGAAGGCAAGTGCAGAATTAAACGGTTGTGCCTACTTTATCTTACATGACAAAATCTCACAATGCACCATTGATCTTTTGTATGCTCTATTTAGCTCAATTAAAACACTCTCTGTAGTGACCCACAAAACAACTTGGGGCCATGAATGATGCAGATCCTGGATGTTTCCAGGGATCCTCTCCTTTTAGGCAGCATTAGAAATGAAATGCAGAATGTTCTACAATGCTAAAAAAAATAGCACTTAAATAGAAATACATCAACACACTTTAAGGACAAATAGAGAAGGAACCTGGGTGATGGTATGAGAGATGTGGACATTCTGGATTTAACATTACATTTGAATTGATTTATGCCTCAGAAGACTCTTGAAATTCTTCATTACAAAACAAGTGATAGAATGATGTCTGGATCTAAACTAGATCAACTGAACACGGAAGTCCAAAGCAGCAATGTATCTGCTAGAGGCAGAGGCAGCCTGATGTGGGGATCTGTCCACTTTTAGTACCAGGCCCTAATGTAAGCAATTAAAAGAGAATAGCGGGGGGGAAGACATGGTACTAACAACGGCAACCCCTATCCATGTAGCCTATTACTTTAGGTGGGACATGCAAAAAATACCGATCAACTGCTTGTTAAAAATAACAATAACTTCTCTGCCTCCACTGTTAAGCTGTTTCAGATGTCTCACCTCCAAGACCATTTGGTACAGAGTCAGATGGTGGTGACCACTACATGTGAGCTTCCTTTTGCTCTCACTTATGAGCGATGCTTTTGCCTTTCCATGAATAATAACATATCAGACCAAAAGAGCTGACAGGCTCCAGCTGATATTACAAACGGGAGTCTGAAAACTTCCTGCAAGCTCTGCCTCAGGTATAAAGTGTGACTATTTGAATACAGCAAAACAATATTTCAAATACCATTTAAATAGCTTTCAAAAATTTTTCTCCAACAAGGGATTAAGGAAACTCATATACTTGCAGATGTGTACAATTCCCAAAGCCAAGCCCCACAGAAATGTTGCAAAGAGGGACAGCGGTGGTGATGATCTTGTATGATGGGGATGTAGTCCATAACAGCACCCAAGCTCACTGTCTATTCATGTTTGCATGCAATTTAAACTTCCGTTCTTACAGTAACAATTGAGAGAAGTGAAAAGCAAAAACAATTAAACAAAAATAAAAGGATAAAGTTGTGAGGCCTTGGGCTGGCTACTTACTGCCTTGGAAAACAAAGTTACCCCCTCCGAGGGCAGGTTCCTGGGACTGCATGCATGATAAGAGAGCAAAATGCATCTGCTGGCTGCACTCTGCCTCAATCCTAGCTGGGAACGGTGGCACCTGCAATTGGAGCCAGGCACTACGTGCCAGATAAAATGCAATATTCCTAAATAGGAAGAAACTGTGCATTTGCTAACCAGGGTTACAATGAGCCCAGCTTAGCTTAAGTAATACCTGCTTCAGCAGAGACAGGATCTAGAAGACAGGGCACATGTCCCCAGGTAGCATGCCCATCTTGCTTTTTCAGGATAGAAAAGAGACTGAGAGAACATCTCAAATGTATCCAACATGGTCACCTAACACACAGCACAGACATACTTATTTTCTTCCTTTTGTCTGAAACAGCACCTGCTGTGCCATGGGTTGATTATTTGAACTGGCACAGAGTTCACAGTGAATATTTTTCCTGTAAGACTCAGATAAACTGCATGTCCATGGAACACATTAGCATGTATTTCTTAAAAAGTGCTCTTTGCCTTCAGCACAGCATAGGCAGCATTTGAATCAGCTGCTAACAATCTGAAGTACTTTGTAGATTAAAATCAACATTCAGTAGAGACCCATAAATTGACAGTGTATGTTCCTCATTGCCGTGGGGTTACAGCAGCTAATGAAATGTTTCTTCAGAATGACTACCTAAGTCACAAGCATGACTCTTCTCATTAAAAAAGTTTGATTACAGGATGGTCTGGAGACAGACTGTTCCTTCTGGGCTTTCTGGACTTGTTCCTTCCAAAAATCCACAATCACCTGTTATTTACTGTACTGTTTATCCTAGCCACAATCTTCCCTGAGTACACAGCAAAGACAAAATGCAATTTGCTGTTTATCCAGTTTCCTCCTCCTTGGAGTGGTGCTGTGTGCCTGCTTAGGGCCCTGTGCACGTGCGGGGCACTCACCCTTTAGGCTGGCTCTCAAACTCTTCTGCCCACTGCTCCTGGGCATCCTCCGTGGAGAGGTCCACATCCCGGGTTGTGGCAAAATTGAACTCGCTGCCCTCTGTCCCGTGGAAGTAGATGGAGTTTCCCTCCGACTGGCAGCTATGCTGTGGGCAAAAGCAGCAGATGGGAGGTGATGTTACATCAGGTTTGTAGCTCAGAGCGACCTGTACATTATCTAATGACTCACTGACATCTGAAGCAAAACAGAAATAAAAATGAAAAAAAGATGGTCATCTTTTATCTTTCCTGGCCAACCCCCAACAATGATTGTGTCCTAATCTTGTGCCTGCTCCCCTACAAATGAAAGTAGCTACACACTACTGAAAAACTGTGTTTGCAGAGAGAAGACATGTACCATATCTCGGGGTGTTTATTTCTATTTTAAAGTATTGCCACTATGGCTGGTACATAAACAAGTGTGTGGAAGAAATAACTTCAGTAGTATACCAAATACTGCTACGGGTATTTTGTCAGCATAAGAGTTTCACGCTGTGAAACACATCAGATCTCTGTGCCTGATTTTTTGCCAGAAGAGGTGTTTGTTTGTAAAATCACTATGCATTGCCATATAGTAAACTTTGGATCTGAAGCGTATGAGTGGAAAAGTTACATTTGCCATATTTAATTGGAATAGCATAAGAAAGAGCTCTATAGGCAACTTGTCCTTGTGATACAGCAGTCTCAGGGGTGCTGGGGCTACCCCTAAACCCAATGTATCTTCTTTTCCTATTGTATTTCTGTATACACCACCTCAGCAGCATCAAATGAAGCCATGCATCTGCCCTAGCATGCCCTGAATACCATGACTTTCCAGGAGTACTAACCTGGAAGAACTTGGCATTTTATTGAATTGTTCATATAACAACAAACACTGATAAAAGTAATAATTAGCTCAAACACTTTTTTGAGGGAGAATCTTGGTTGCATGAAAGTGAAAGCTGGAATAAGAAAGTATTAATTAGGATAATTCTGCATTCTTACCGCAGTTCAACATATGAAAAAGAGATACAATAATGCTAAATTGCATTGACCTTTTCAGTATCATCTATGCAGTGCTCTTGTCTCAGAATCTCTTCCTAACGTGCTGAGGCAAAGTATGACAATCACTTCAGTGTTTAAAAAGGTCATGGTTAGTGCCACATAAGTGAATAATTAAATTTTTAACAAAGAGAAAGATGTGGAGGAAATGAAAACTGGCCAGTCCGTCTTTGTCTATGGTATTTTATGAGCAAAGTAAAAAATAACACATTTTGTCAGATTCTGTAACTCTTCCTTCGTTTATCAATGCAGAAGAGACATAATTGAAACTTTTTTGTTGATGATTATGAAGTATGGTTGCCAATAACTTAGCAATTAATTTCTATTTAGGAATGTAATTCATGAATACATTTCTAGAGGTGCCTACACATTGGAAAAAAATCTAAGTACTTGAAGTCTGATTTTTGTATAGAGACTTTCTGGTCTATAGTCGAATGACAACAGCTCTGTGTTCATTAATACTGACTAACTATCACTTAAGGAAATAAGCACACCATAGAAATGTAAAGACTGTTTCAACACTGAAATAAACAAATTGCTGTTAAAGTGTTTTTCTTCCAAATAAAGGTCAAAGCAATAGAAAGATTCCGAAGTGTTGATAATTTATCACAGAAATTAAAGAGATTTTATCCAAGTCTCCTTGCTCTGTTAGTGCACTATATACACACTGCACCATGTATGCAGCTGCTGCCACTGAAAAGGCAGAACAATTTACACATAAAATATTTTATAACTAGCAGAAATTAATGAAACAGTTTTATTTCTCTTTGAAAAACACTGTACTATGCAGTTACTTATAACTGACTGAGAAACGGCTTTTACTTTATCCTTCATGCTCACATGTATTGCTAACAGCAGAATTTTAAGCATAATCTGTTTATTGTGCTTCTTGCTTTTCAGAATTTTCTTAATTTCCTGAACAGAAATGAAGTATTCTTTATCTGTCAATCTGCCACAAAACTTATCTGCAGGCAGTCAAGTCAATACAATAAAAATAAATATTCAGGCTAAACCCTAATTCAAATGTATACGTAACCCTTCATCTCTTAGGAAACAAATAGATGAATCAATCCTACTGAGATAGTTACTACAATTGCATACAAGCTTTGAAAAATCCATTATAAGCCTTATTTATTTCTCAGGTGCTAAGTTATATATACTTGACAGTGGAGTATGTAATTAGTAATCTCTTGCCTAATGAAAGCCACCTATTAAACAGAAAACAGATACAACCCCATTAACGTCTAATGTTTGCATGTCCTTCTGCTGTCTAACAGAAGTAGTACCTCTGATGGAGTTTCTATTTAGGTTGTCAAGATAAATAAATGGGCAGTTTGGCAAAGGGGTGCGTAAGTAATTATTTGTACAGTGGCGTATGATCAACCTTTTATGAAAGCTCAAATACATAATTTATTTCATTGGTTATATAAAATTATCTTCATGCTTTAGCACACAGCTACACAGTATCTATGAATATGTATCTTTATGCATATTTTCTGTGTTAATGAACCACAGAACGTATGGCTCAAGTCACCCTCTGCTCATGTTAGCTTTGAATCTCACATGAAACAGCTACGTAGAAGAGAAGTTCAGGCGGGGGTTTAACTCCTTCTGTTGTTCTACATACCTATGAAACCAGTAGTAGAAGCTCATTATTTTTAAAGAGAATAAGAAAGATGTTCAAAACACAGGTATGGCTTTTAAAGAAGTTCTCAGGGAGGGCCATCATTTTCTGGTATGTTTTTGTTCCAGTGCCACCATTTGGGACCCTGGACTCACGGCCATTGGAGAAGCAGACAAGGATGAGCTCTGTTTCATAGGATCAAAGAATCATAGAATAGTTAGGGTTGGAAAGGACCTTAAGGTCATCTAGTTCCAATCCCCTTGCCATGAGCTGTGCTGCCCCAACAAGGGCCAGGGCTCCTCTGCTCATGAGCTCGTTCTCTCCCAGCTGCCCCATTTCCCTCACCTGTATTATCATCACCCTCAATTCACACTTAGCTTCCATGTTTTCCTTTTCACTTTCCAAGCAGTAACTTTCTGTCACTCCCTTTACTGCCTTTTTTTTATATCTGATGGGCTGCTGAGGGGTGAATAACCCTAGGAAGCCAAATTTTCCAGGAGCAAAAGGAGCTCCACATGAGATGGTCCCTCACCAGCATCACCCCCAACTACCTTGTCAGTTTTGTTCAACATTCGGGAGGCTGCTGCCTGTACTGGATTATTTTGTGGCTTTGTAATAGGGCTTGAACAGATTAGAGACTGAATTGAAACCATCAGACTCATTTTTTCTTGGGTTCCACCCAGGATTAGACTCCAAGCCTTTAGAAACAAAGAACTAAAATACAATTTACATACTGTGTTGCCTCTTCCCCAGATTAAAGGCTTTACACTTGCAGTGGTAGTTTGTATACTTCTAGTATTTCAGAACTGAATTTTACAGGTCCTTTTTTTCTTATTATTTGTCATTCTAAAGTGATAAGAAACGTGGGATGAACACTTGTTGTGTTTTGAAACTAAATGGAATAAGTTATCCCTAAATTGGAGATACTGCATATCTCTCTATATAGATGTAGAGTTCTCTTCTACAAAATCCAGATTAAATGTGTTCTCTGCTTCATTTTTATTTACACTTAAACAATTTATAAGATAAGAACAAATCAGCTTGCTGTGCAAATGTTCTAACTAGAAAGGCCAAATGATATCAACCTGTAGGATATTTCTCCTTGTTACCGTAGAAGCATCAGCTGTAGGTCCAGAACTAAAGCAGAGTTTAATTTCATTTAGAGGGTATTAAAAGCATGTGAAATATTTAGTATGTCCTTGCACAAATTGCAACACTGAAAAGTTAACTAATTTGTAAGGAAAAATTCATTTAGAGAATAAATCATAGAATCATAGAATGGTTTGGGTTGGAAGGGAGCTTAGAGATCATCTAGTTCCAAGCCCCCTGCCAGGGGCAAGGGACACCTTCCACTAGACCAGGTTGTCAAAGCCCCATTCAACCTGGCCTTGAACACTTCCAGTGATGGGGCAGCCACAGCTTCTCTAGGTGACCTGTGCTAGTGTCTCACCACCTTCACAGTAAAGAATTTCTTCCTAATATCTAGTCTAAATCTCCCCTTTTTCAGTTTAAAGCCATTCCCCCTTGTCCTATCACTACCTGCCCTGGGAAAAAGTTCCTCTTCAGATTTCTTAGGCCCCTTTAGGTACTGGGAGGCTGCTATCAGGTCTCCCTGGAGCCTTCTCTAGGCTGAACAGCCCCAACAACAGCCTGTCTCCACAGGAGAGGTGCTCCAGCCCTCTAAGCATTTTTGTGTCCCTCCTCTGGACTTGCTCCAACAGGTCCACATCCCTCTTGTGTTGGGGGCCCCAGAGCTGAACACAGTACTCCAGGTGGGGTCTCATGAGAGCCAAGTAGAGGGGGAGAATCACCTCCCTCAACCTGCTGGCCTTGTTGCTTTTGACGTAGCCCAGCATGAGCTTGGCTTTCTGGGCTGTAAGTGCACACTGCCAGAACAAGGATGTTGTGCGGGACAGTGTCAAATGTCTTGCACAAGTCCAAGTAGGTGACATCAGCTGCTCTTTCCTTATCCACCAACACTGTAACCCTATTGCAAAAGCCTACAAAATTTGCCAGGAACGATTTGCCCTTAGTAAAGCCATGTTGGCTGTCACCTCCTTATTTTCCATTTATCTTCGGACAGTTTCCAGGAGGATCTGCTCCATGATCTTGCCAGGCACTGAGGTGTGACTGACTGTCCTGTAGTTCCCTGGGTCTTCCTTTTTCCCTTTTTAAAAATGGGAGTTATGTTTCCCCTTTTTCTGGGCAGTGGGAACTTCATTGGACTGCGATGACTTGTCAAATATAATGGATAGTGGCTTAACCACTTCATCTGTCGGTTCCCTCAGGACCCTTTGGAATCTGATAGCCTTAATTAAGGAAAGTTTTCTCCCAAATCACCTCATAATAGAACATAGGACATTCGCAGGCGCTTGTATGGAGCTACTTCCCAACAGTAGCTATTTCCCATTGTTTGCAACAGAAGTGGGACTATAAGCCTGCCATAAGTAAACTGTTGTATTCATAAATAAACAACTCCTGCCTGCTGCCAAATGGAAAGAAGCCAAGTTCTGTTCAGGGACTGTGGTCATCCCAAGGGGAAAAAAAAATGTTTAATTTAATCTGGCACTACCAATACTATTATTCACTAGCAGTTGTTAAGCTATTGCTTTGCATGAATAGGGCAAAATGAAAATTGGCTGCATACATTCCCATATCTCAACATGCTTGAATTTACTTTCAGTCTAATCTTCATTCTGAATTTACTGTGTTTCTGAAGTTTGTCTACTGGGTAGTTGTGGTATCACTGCTTCTTCCATGATTTCAAGGCTTTGTACAACACCTGCATGGCTTTTTCTCACCTGCTTCCACCATCTCCCATACTACCATTTTGTGGCTTACTTTTCCTTGGCTGCCAATGCTTGTCACTTAGTCTGCTGGTGAGATGACCAAAACTTGCATGTCCTGTTCTGCCACCATGTTTGGCAAATTCCCAACCAGATGATATCCTTCAGACTCTTCCTTAGTGCTTTTCTCAACAAATATTGTAATTGATTGCACTGAAGATTGCACTGCTTACCAGGATAATCACTCTCTCCTCTTGCAACATTTCTTCTTACTCCCAACATCTCCCCATCCCCAGCTTATCTCCTGTTTTATAAACAGATGGCATTTTCCTGGAACACAGGTTTTTTGGTTTGTGCATGAAGAGGAAGCAGTGGTATGTTCCTGGATCAGGGCTCTTTAATGCTACAATGGTACCACTGCTCAAAAAGATACATTTTCACACTAAAATTGCTGTTATCTATTAATATACTGCTAGTCTATGAATACGTTTCTTAGCCAAGTTGTCTATGAGAGCCAGCAAATATTATTAATTGAGGTGAGCTTTCTGTGTATATTATGATGGCATTGGCTAATAATCTGAAGACGCAGACTATGGGAGAAAGCAGTGCATGGTTTCAAAATCAAACTTTTATCAAACGTCTTTATCCTAGACTCTTTACGTTTTACATCTTTATCTAGACTCTTTACATTTTACATCTTCAGCTTTCACCTTTTTTGGTAGGTGCTTTTAGGAAAGCCTCTTAATTTTCTAAGATGCAGAAGGATTTCAATCAGGACTGTTCAAAACCACTGGTCAGCAAAAGCAGGGAAATCAGATTTGGTGAAACAGGTAATTTCCAACTGGACCTATTTGTGTTTTCATAAAGAAATACTGACCAACTTCCATAGCATCTAAATGGCTTAAGGGTGCCAAGTAGTATTGGGATCCTACATCATGTAGCATGCCTGAACAATCTCCATATTTTTGAAGACTTGCATGAGAGCACCACATAAGGAGACATCTGCTACCCTCAGCATGACCTTTTGGCTGGGAGGGACCTCTGGAGGTCTCCTGTTCACCCTGCCATGTGAAGTAGCACAAGCATCAACCAAGTCAGCCTGTGCCACAGTTGAAGCTAAGGACACAGCCCAGAAGATTTTTAACATGCTCAAGAGACAAAGATTGGGAATGTAAACAGAAGCACTGAAGTTCATGCAGACCAGATTCTGTCCGAGTTGTTCAAGTCAAAGTTGTGAATCAACAAATACCTCTTGGCTTTACAGTATGGGATTTCATTGCTTGAAAGCAGAACAGAGAGCAACTAAATGATACAACTGTGCCATTCGGAGAAGCATCAACAAGAAACATTAGTGTGAAATTCCTCAATGTAACAGATTTTTGGCTGAGGCTATGCATATCATCCTCCCAAGGTTTGTCCCCTCACTCTCATGAAAATGTTGTTCACCTCTGTGCCTTTAAAGTATCCACAGTCATCTTTACCATCATTTAATTAGTTTTTTATCAGAGACGAACACTGATGCTTCTTTTCGTATTATCTCTCCTGGGCCTAATGGCCCCGATGATTCTTTCAGACAGCTGTAGCCTCACAATTTATTTTTTGGCGACATTTCTGGCATTGGAATGAATGTGTTGGGCATTTGGGCAGTGCCAGCTTGCAAAGGGCTGACGGCAGATGGAAAGAAATCTGCCCAGTATGCCTTCACCTCTACATGAGCAGAGGGCCATCAATTTCCCCCATTAAGGAGTTGTCACGCAGCCCACCCAGCTGGAGGAGCATCTCTGGTAGCCAGGCTGGCTGGCTTATGCCATTCACATACAAAACACACTTTAAAAAGAAACGAAAATATCATTTGTCGGCAAATTGAAAATGCATGGCTTTGACTGCAGCCAATTTTTTAATGACTGTAATATTTTAGGTGATTATTTTTGCCACTTCAGATTGCTCCTTAGAGAGGAGAGGGGTTTTTTAATTAAAATCTAGGCAATGCAAACAGATGAGATACGAGAAGCAGAGGAACAAGAAAAAAGATGAAGAAAATTAATTAAAGCAACATTGTCAATGGAGCCATAAATTAGATATTGTGTCTTTCTGGGTGTGAGTCATGCAGGTTTTAACAACTTTTAGATTTTAACATGATAGCAGGTACAAGAATAGATTCAGTCTTGATAAAATCATACTCTCTATGCAATTTCTTAGCCAGCAAAGGTACGATGACAGAATTTAGAAAAGATTATGAATTCTAAATTCTGCAGATTTGGCTTTTAGTGCTTCTGGCCTGAAGTCCCTTCTTTAACCAAAGGAAAAACTGCAATGTGAGTAAAATACTTTCCCATGAGAAAAACAGGGCTTCAATCTTTCCCACTTGCTACATTTTTACATAATTTAATGTAGGTTACAGAATGAAAACCCTGGCTGAGCAGACAGGCCAGGTGCATGGAGGGTTATAGTGCACCTTCTTTTTCCAAAACAATGGGATGAAACTTGTCATGTGATGTAGTAGCAAATAGGTTATGAAGTGTGTTTTCACTCATCATTTCCCATTACAGATTGCTATTCAAAGGCAAGTGCTCAAAACACTTTGGTTGTTTATGAGTGATTCGTGTGGTTCTTAATTTTCTAGGACATTTCATTATGTTTGTACTACACCAGTCATTCTGGCGATGACCAGTTTCCTTAATGAGTCATTTAACTGGCATAGACTGAACTATTCCTCTGTGTTATTGGGAACATTGATGTTTCCAGCACTCTGCAGTGAACATGATTAAACCTCATCTGTTCTTCTGAAAGTAATGATGTGTATTTAGACCATCGTAAAATCAGAGTGAGAAAGAGTCAACCATAATGGTTTCTACTCCTTGGCATCTAATGGGTAAATTCATCTTGTTTTTATTAATATCCATCTCATGGTTACCTGCAAAGACCAAATTCTTTCCTCCTAGGAGGCAGGAAAGACCCCTGGTGCTTTGATGCCAGCTCAGACCTAATACTGGCTCCCTGCCACCTCCCCCCATAATTTCTAAGCCACGGGTAACTGGCATGGAGAAAGGTGCAGGTTCCGCATTGCTTCCCAACAGCAATTCTCAGCTGCCTGAACAACTTTCAGCACCACAGCCAACCACCTATCATTTCCAATGAACCCCTAGGTATTGTATCTAAGTACATTATCTTAATTAAAAATGTGATCATTAACAAAAAACTAACAATAAAAAATCAAGAGCAGTTCCATGCATGTGCTAGATCCAGCACTATGGATATACAGATGCCTTCTCATGGGCACAGCCCAGAGTGCCCCCGCTCTCACTAAAGGGAGCCAGTCGACAGGTTTTGTGCACCCTGCTTCGCTTTCTTCACCTCTCCTCCCATCTCACACTCCTCCTTCCACCCATGGAGAAGCAGTTTTCAGGAATGGTTCTCAGTTGAGATGCAGCAGGAAGCCTGCTCACCTCTTCCCAGGAAGATGTGGTGGATAAGGGCTCCTGCAAGGCAAACCAGCTGGCTAGAAGGCTGGGTTTGGCCCACAAGACCAAACACTGCCTTGCAATATCTTATTCAAAAAACAAGAGTCTTGTCAGAAGCATCCATATCTGTGTAATTTTGTCCAATATAAGGTCAATCAATCTGCCATTTTCACGCTGGCATACCTAGACCATCACCTTTCCTCCTACAAACAAATATATTTGATCTGACAATGGGTTCCCCAACTCTTTTTTTAAATAAGGATTTAAACCCAAAAAATGTTAAAACTTCTTGTTCATTTTGGCACAAACTATTAAACCCAACAAAGATATATATGGAATATTAGGATGTTTGTTTTGAAAGAAGACTATCCAATGCCTTTCCTATTAATTAACAGAGTATTCAGAGATTTGGAAATCCGTTCTGGAACTGGGGGGGTGAAATAGCTTAATCAGCCTTTCTTTTTGCCAAACTCCTAAGCCTGTGTGCATGCCTTCTCTGCTCAGTGACACACAACAACACAGGATCAGGAAAGACTCACAGATATAGGATGTGCATAGCCCTGCTCTGCTCAGGGTGTGTGAAAGGTCACAGAGTTTTACAGACACATTTTCGGCATATTTTTCCGAGTGTGAGTGTTCAGTTGTCTCATTCTCTTCTTACACAGCCTTCTCCTCTGCTAAGATGGCATGCATTTCTGGGAAATTCATATGAGCTGAATGGTGATAACCTGTTATTAAGGGACTTACTGCATCATGATACTGGCACTGGGACTTTCAGATTTTTTTGTCCATGTCCACAGCAGTGAACAACATGCATGAGGTACCATTCTCTGGTCCTAAACCCTACTTGCTTAGTGAGGTTGGCACAAACCTTCCCCCCCTTGCCCCATCCCATGCTCTGCCAGGCTGCACGCTCGCAGCTCAGCAGCACAGGCAAACTCTGGTGTAGTCCCTAAGTCTGGCAGACCAAACAAACCAAGCTCATCAGCGGAGCTGCAACCACCAAGTGAAGAGCAGCTGCAACTACTGTGAGACAGGAATTCTGAAACTTGACTCTTCTCAAAGGTGAGAAGCGTCACTGGGTTAACACATCGTGACCAAAGAGATTGCCATTCTAGTGCCTATACTGTTAGTGATTTACGCCGCTTTTTCCCAGATGAGGAAAAATTCCAGAGACAGCTGGTTTGGTTTCAATGCTATTTTTGTGTAATAAAAGCACTGCAGAGACTGCTGAGGTTGTCTCCCTTCTCAACCTCAGTTTTTGAGCTTGCACATCCAATTTTGGACCAGGGCAATCAGAGAAAACGTAACAACCTGGCAAATGTTGAACCGCGAAGCAAAGCAATTTCTGGTCAAATATAGAAGATACATGAAGTGTCCGCTGAAAGATGAGATCACTTTTCTGTTCAACAGGGGTAGAGACAGAAGCATTACTGAAGGAAGATTTCATCTTTTCCCCCAATTAGCTATGAACTCTTGAGGTTCACTTTCCTCTAACAGCTCTCAGAGCCTAGCACTGCCTCATTCATTTCAGCAATCTCAACCACCAGTGCAACATCCTGCCCATGCTCCTGCTCAGGGCTGTCACTGGGAATATTGAAATGCAGTCAAGATTTTATCCCATTCAACACCCTTCCACACAGTCCAACACAGATAAATACGTTCCAGTGGATCCAATTAATCTCCTAAGGGTTGCTTGGCCTTGCTAACAGTGTCCTTCTTGCCTTTTGCTGTATTCTTTGGAACTGAAACACACAAATTCAGTGGCTTATCTCTCAGCTTGTTTCCTATCTCAGTAGCCAGTTCCAGCTGCGTCTGCAACCAGCCATGTGCTTTCAAATGAGTAGCAACTGCTCCTGAGCGCAGCAAGAAATGTAATGAAATTCTTGGTCCAAGCTCAAGCAGACTGGGAGAGGAGAGAAACCTCTTCCCAAGCTGGGCACAGGCAAGTTCCTGCAAGTGCTTATTGAGAACACACTGTTCAAATCCACCAAACCGGAGTAAACACATAGGTGCATAATTACCATTAATGCTCACTCTGTCAACTCCAGTGACTGAATCCACCACAGAACCTAACCTAGGACCCAAACAGTAGTATTCATGGTAGTACTTTTCATCATTTCAGCTGCCTTTTTAATTTACTAATCTAAGCAGCTATTACAATGATAAACTGAGCTGTTTTACCAGCAAAACTCCTGGATTTTTAACATCTATTTGTTTTGGTAGATTTAAAATACTACTAAAGTAAATTTTCTACCCAAAAAAATATGCTTTTTTGCAACTTGATAAGCATCCAACAAGAGCACATACCAGGTATAGCAAGCAATTCTAAAAGCCACCTCCTGAGCAACTACTGGGAAAGAACTTGTGAACCACATCTATGTGAGCAACATCAACATTTAGTCTAAACTACCAACACACTGTATCTTAATGCCTATCTTCACCAACAGAGCAACCCACCAAGGCAACAAAATGGTATTTAATGAGAATTCCCTTAAAGGGTTTGGGATGGCTGAAGGGATGGGTGGGGTGGACAGCTCTAATGTGGTGGGATTAGGCCTTGACAGCGAATGACACAGCAAAGTTTGCATCCACCTGGACAAACTCTCTCCCCCCAGAAAAGTGGTGTCATCCTTGCTGCCTATGGAAACAGGCTCTGGCCCATCCATGAGGGCATGTTCCTTGAAAACAGTGCCTGCGAGATTGCACAAGCCAAAGCCAAGAAAGAGGGTGTTGTAACAACTAAGGTGTGCAAGATCATGGGCTCATGTTTGTACCCTTGTTTGCTTCATTCACTACCTTGTATGTGTCACAGAGCCTTCAAGGAGAAGGTTCCATCATCTGAGCAATGCTCACTGGGGCAGTCCAGAAGCAAACACTTAGAGAAAAAGTTTCTACTCCTTTTTCTCCCAGAAATAAGTATGTATTTTTTCCTCTTTCAATTTGACTGCCAGCTGGATGAGCTATCTCAGACTAGCACCACCCTTCCACCTGACAAATACACTATATCCATCATTCTAGGTGATGAAAGGTGGTAAGGAAGAAAGAAGGAATACATAGAATAACCACAGTAAATGGAAGAAATTTAGAAAGACAATTTTTCTTGTTTCTTTTTGTTTTTCTTAATATTTCATTCCCTTGGACCAATGAAATTAATTACCTTTATGGCCTAATTTAGGTAAAGAACTGACCCACAGTTTTGTATATACTAATCAAAACTGAGTTAGATAACAAATAACACCCTGAAATGTGACTATTCATTAAACAAGTCAAGGAAACTCATAAGGAAAAGCACTAAAGGAAGCCAGTGAGAAATTAACACAAACTTAAAGAAAGATGTTTAAGGCCAGTTTAACTAAAATAGTAATTGATAGAGGACAGGAGAATATGAATTCAAACTTGGATGACACAAACATGATGGTACAGAAAAGGTCTCATCAGATTGAAATGGAGTTTGGCATAGCAATTGAGTATGGGAACTTCTCTAAAAAGCATATAGGTGAGAGTTATAAAACATTGCACAGTAGAGCAATGGAATTTGCTCATCCCTTATAAAAATGTTAGTAAACATTTATAATTGCTACACAGATTTTATGAACAAACTTCAGGACCATTTAGCAAGTTTTAGATACCTGGGAAGGAAAAGGACTTGTATGAAAAAGAGAACTGGTGTGGTTATATTTAAAATGACATTAGCACAATGTACAAGGATTCTTACCTTTTTACTTAAACGAAATAGCATTTTGATGAACTGAGATTAGAGCAATGCTATTTTTTTAAAGAAATTATTAAAAGTTTTTCTAAAGTTTTATGTAACATTCCAAATCTGAAAAGCAAAAAAATTGTAAAAATAAAAATGGTTTTGGTGTTATAATGCTAAGACAGGGTCTATGCTGAATCTGATGTAAATCTTGACCCAATTTATAGTTTTACTTTTGACACAGCATGAAATTCACATTGCAAAATCTGTTCCAATTATATTTGGCAAGATTGTTGATGAAAATCTGAGGAAACTGAAGCAAAAACCTTAAAAAAGAAATGTGAGTACAGGAGTGCTCTGGTGACAGTTACATACACTAGAAATGTTTGAAATAGCTACAGGGTCCTATGAAGAACAAAAGCCCTGTGTCACACATAGCCTTAATCCACTGTGGCTACACCACAGTCTTATATATGGCTGTAATCTGGTGTAAATGGCTACACATAGACAAATGTCAGCTGAGAACAGACAGCTGCATATTTCACTTGTCCCTAAAACAGAAGATGACCTTGGAGGAATGGCAGGTTGGTGAATACTCACTTGTGTCTCACATAAGAATTGAGCTTGAACGGGATTCCTGTCTAGAAGCACCAACTGATTTCTGAATTTATGTCCCTTGTCTTTCACGTAACCATAGTTGTGTGTGACACAATCAGGCTGAGTTTAGCTGAACAAGACCCCCAAAACCGAAAAACAACAACAAAAAAAGAGGTCTACTTGCTAAAGTTTAGATGCTGTTTGTGCATGTTTCAGAAGGAGAAGCTGTGTTTAGGCTGGGCGAGCTAAGAAGTAGCTGTGTTTATAGCACATTAATTCTTTGCTTTGTTTTTCTGCGAGCTGGATTTTAAAATCCAGAGATAAGACTGAAAACACAAAAAATGTGAACTGATCACAGAAAATCAATTAACTAAATAGGCAGGTCATGATTTGAGTCTAAAATCTCATTTAAAACTTTTTCATCGTAGTTTAAAAGGTCTTACTGAAGTAAGAAAAGTCAATATGTGGGTCCTATGAGTAGATTAGTGGGAGTATTTCTTTCTTAAGAGATTAGCCTGAGGCCATTCATATGAGGCTCTGTGGGAAAAGATGAGGCCATAAGTAACCTCAATATTCGACATCTGTTTCCTGTACAATTGCCAAAACCATTACCAGCATCATAAATGAACTCTGACATCAAACCTGCCCTTTTTGTGAATGAAAACAGAAAGTCATCTGCTGTTCAACTTCTGGCTGCTTGGAAACATAGAAAGCAAGAATCCAACTGATTTCCAAATGTTGAACAACTCTGCATTTGAAGGAACTTTGTGCACAGAAACGTTGTAGGGCTCCTTAGAGGTTTTTTCCAAGGTAGTATGGTCTTACTGGATCTCACATATCAAAACAGGATCTTACTGAAAAGAGACCCTAAAGGAACATCTGCTACCTGAATGCATGCTGCAAAGGAGATGCGATATTCACAGTCAGAAAAAGTGGGAAAGCATTTATTTTGCGATGGTTTGTGATGCAGCGAGTAGCAGTAGCTGAACAACAAGACAAATAAACAGGTAGATTTCAAAATACCAGAGTGACTTGAATATGTTTCAAAAATATTGCACTGTTTTGCTAAAAGGAAGTTGTTTCCCATTTTCTGTTACATGATCTTTGACATGACAGTATAAACTGTCATTTGGTTTGGTCATGGCAGAGAAGTTGCATTGTTCTAGAAAGCCCCAATGGGACAGAGAAAAGGTAAAAAAGAAGTAAAAACCCCCACAATTCTAGAAGCAGATAGAGTGGCCTAAACACCCTTGTGTGTCATGTGCTTGGTTAGATGTTACTGTCTTCTACATATAAGAGTAATAACATGAAGACACAGAAAATCAGACTAACCTTAACTGTGGCCCCCGGGAAAAAAAGCCAGTTGCCAGTATCCACAGGATCAAGATTATCTTCTAACACAACTTTTCTGTGAGCAGCATTTATGATCAGGATGTTGTCCAATGACCAACAGGCTTCATACACATCACCAGCATGAACATAATCCTGTTTCCACTGAAAATGGATGTTCTCCCCCTTAGCATCTTCAGGAAGGTACAAGATGTGGATGATCGTGCTGACATTGGAAGGGGCACTGAAAAACAATGTTATGGAATTAGACCAAGTTTAAGCCATAGCCAGGAACACTTGTCCCTCATTTAACACATTTACTACGTGTGACACAGTTGTGCTGCTGTCCCTTGTATGCTGATAAGTCTTACAAAGATCAGAAAATATCTGCCCTGAGGCAGAGTCCTACTGTGCCAGGCAGTGCACTTACAGCCCAAACAGACAGCCTTGCTTCAAAGAAAGTGCAAGCTAAGGCAGTAAGTAGCAGATCAATGCAGACGTTTGGAGAGCAGGAAGAAAGAGCAGGGTGAAATTCATACTCAATGCTGGTCACAGCTCTTAGGTGACTGGGCAATGTCAGGTATTTTGCAGGTATGGACAAAAGGAAATGTTAAGGAAACACTTCACAAGAACAGGTCACCCAAAACATGATTTTTGCATGAGCCTCAGTCCCTCATAGATCTGCATGGAGCAGGGTGGCTGGAGGGAAACCTGGGAATTTGTCAAACATGTCCTTCCAATCTCACATCCTGGCTGTCAGGATAATTCTGTGGATGGGAGAGGGTCACGTTGCCTTTCTTTCCATGTTCTGCTTCAAGAACAATACAGAAGAAACAGCCCATTTGTCCTCTTGCTGCTGAAAATGGAAAATGTGGGGAGGAGAGGCAGACCTGGACTATTAGTATTAGGCAATGACCAGGGCCTTGAGCTCTGCTTCCCAGAGCTGTCCTCAGAGCTGTGAAAGGACTGAGGTTCACCCTGAGCTCTGGGTGAATGTCTTTAGGTTGCTAGTAGCAATGAAAAGACAGGTCTGTGGCAAGGAAGAGATGCTGATAATCATTATTTTTGCTTTATTAATCACTCAGCAAGAGAACCAACTACATTCAAACCCCAGGCTGCAGGGAGTTACAAAACTGTGGTTTTACAAGATGTCAGCTACTCAACCTTACCTCTGCCTTGGTAGTGATGCTTTAGTGGGTTAGTATTATGTCAGAGATAATCCAGAGCTTTAGGAAAAAAGGCACCCATATCTTGCTTATATAGCAGAAAATAGAGGAATTTCTCTTTGTAAAGCAAAACACTGGAGTGTAGTCAAATGCTGAAAAGCCACCGTATTTGTTGCACATACACACCCAGAATCTGCCGCCACAAATCACCCTGCACTTGCTGAAAACTATGTCTGTCACCCTCCACTACAAAGTTGCTCATAGACATTGTCCTAGCTGCTCCCTGAGCCCACACACAGCACCTGCCTTCCCTGAGAGATCCTTCCCCTCCCTGCCAGGAGTCCAGAGCTGAAATCCCACCAACACAGCACACACTAACACATCGGCACAACACCTTCCCTTCACAGATGCCCTCCTGTCCCACCTCCCCCCAGTTCTCCCACCGTTCCCTGGAGCTGCGTGTAGCGCAGTGAAAGCTGCTGAAGCACATTCACATAAACACTGTAATTCATACAGATGACAGGAGAAATGAGCATCCTTTCATAATTCATCCTCTCCACTTTGCACGACATTGCTCTATTGACCTATTTTCTGTTGCTGGCTCCAGCAGTCAAAGTTAAAGCAACACAGATAGAACTGTGTAGGTATTAACTTAAAAAAAATTAGGTTTCAAGGGCTTGTGTTTGCACCATCACAACTCTTGAGTTTCTTGGCTTGCAGAGCTATGAGGGCAACTGAACCGATGTTGTGGATGAGGTGTGTAATTTTGCATCAAAGTGAGAAAAGTAAAAGGTACTGTGTCATTACTCCAAGGCAACTCCAGTGGCTAAGTGAAGTTACTCTTGCTTTGTATTTTTCTGAGATAAGAATTAGCACCAGTTGTTTTACTAAAATTTGTTGATAATTTGTGCCTTTGTTGATGAAATTGTAATCCCACTCCCACAGCCTTGCAGATGGAGTTTTGCTTACTTATCAGAAATCAAGTAGCTTTTTGCTCTGAATTGTCTCAGTGGACTGAAAATAAATTCAAACAAATCACCTGTGTGGCACAGACACTAAGGCAACGCAGAAAGGTGGACTGAGATGCTCTGACGACAGTACATATAAACAGCATATTTTTCTTCCCCAGTTGTACTTGTAAAACTATGTATATATGCCAATGCAAAAAATACCTTTCCTAATAGTATTTCACAAAATGTTGGTTCTGTTCTCTTAGAAAAATCCATCTCCAGCACTGAACCTCTCTTTAAAGGTGTGCATATTGCAATAAAAGATTTTAAAATTCCCATTCATGATCCTTCGCGCTTTCATGTAAAACAGTTTGTTTAAAAAACAGGCATAATCCACCATAATCTTATTACTGTAAGTATTAGGAGCCAAGTGTTCATAGCAAACTATAAGCAAACTTTATTGAATGTTTTTTGCTATCAAAGTAGAAACTTTTAACACTATAAATTATGGTTCTGGCTGACATTAAAGCGGTGCTAAACTGCAAAAAATATCGAAGTTTTGTTTTTCAGGGACCAGAACCTCCTGGTTATTGGAGTTGCATTTTAACTCTTCCTTACCTCCCACGTAATCAATGGATGAAATTTTGATTCACCAAAGCCAGTGGCAATTCCACAATTAGCTTTAGTGATCAAAATTTCATCCCTAATTTTTTGACGTGTATGAACAAGTGAGAGCTGAAAAGTTAACAATTAAGTTTTAAAAGAACTAGGTTTAAACACCACCTGCTCAGCCAGAAAGCATGAAAATGATTAAAAAGCTGTAACAAACCTAATTTTCTCCAGCTGAGTCCAATCTGCAGAACTGTTCCTACTGTAGGACACGGTGATGTTGGGATCTGAGTAACTAAAGCGACATGAGCCAGATCCTGGGAAAAGCAATAAAATAAGAAGTGTTACGACACAATGAAGCAATAAATGATCCTCCAATAATGACAGTTGCTACTTTGCCTTTGTCACATCATCACTTCTCCCGCTTTTAAAGCACTTTGATTGATGATGAAATTTCCTGAAATCTGTTGCTGAAGGTAAACACAAAATAATGCATGCTTTATGAGTCAGAAATAAAGTAGAAATGATAAATCACAGCAGTGCCATGTAATCTCTGCAAATTTCCCAGGGGAAGCCAAGTAAATTACTTAACACCCCCCACTGCAAGAAAAACCACCATATAATGTTTAAACAAAACCTTCTTATTAAAGAATAATCCACACAGCAGAATTCATATGGAAAACAGTAAAAGGCTGTTTTTCATATTACTATATAGAAAAAAAAATCTAGAACTAAAAATACAGTAAATGATAGGAAAATCTATACAGAATTACTTGAGCCAAGAACATATGTGCTTTAGGAATTTAAAAGAATAAAGACATCACAAATTTTTTTTTTTTAAGAATGCCTGAAGAGAATTAAATTAAGAAATCATCCAGTATACTCACTGGAGCCTATAATTAATAATAAACATTTGATGCTGATCTGGGAATCTCAGAACACTTTACAAAACTGAACTAATTAAGCCTTATGGCACCCCTGCAAGGTAGGGTAATATATTTACTTTTGATTTATAAAAGGGTGCCTTCTGGGTGTTGTCACAAAAGATGAGCTTAACAATTAATGTAGGGGACAGTCAAAATAACAAAAACTGGTACTGAAAAACTCAACCTAGAAAACATGATAAACAACCTGAGTGGTAATTAAATACACTAAAAATACTATTTTTTCCTCAGACACCAGGTAATTTATCCATCTCAGAAAATTCAACACCCAGTGAAACAGACAAATCCTAATCTGTGCTCCCAACATCAAATTTCTACTTCATAAGCATGTTGAAAAGTGAGATTCAAAGCAGCAATCAACTACCTTCCATATTTAAGAAAAGCAGCTCTCAATTAAACAGCACTTCTGGTGGCATCAGGATACTATTGAGAGTACCACAGCTTTTTCACAGTAGGAGTATGTATTAGGTGTGCTACATGTAGTACGTTGTATTTATGTGTGCTTCAGAAATGTTCGGTTACACTAAAAGTTGTGTGTACACATATTTTTACATATATATAAATGTATACATATACCCAGATGTGGAAATTGCTGATGATAAAATACTATCATTTTCCAACTCGGGGTACTTGTTTTTGTAATTAAATAAATGGCCTGATTAAAAAGGTGTTAACCACTTGTACAAGAGAACAGCTTACACATTTTAATGGGAACATATGTCATTAAGCACACTGCTTGCAGCCCCAGTTCCCTCGAGGCAGTCACATTCACAGCTCTCAGCTCTACAGAACTGGTTTTCTAGACACACGTCACATACCTCTGCAGGGGAAGAATAACCCAAAACACGTGATGAAATCCTATCACTATAATTTTTCCTGATCCATCAGCTAGGATTCTGGAAATGACCCACAAAGTTGCTTTCTTGTATCTTTTACTAATGTTAAATTGTAAATAGAGGAACAGATACTTCAGAGCCACTACAGCTGCGTGTGGTACGTTCAGCTGGTCTGACACGTATTCTTGCTGAAACGAGGCACAGAATAATTAATATTGCAAAGGCAGCAGGTCTTTGAATTACCAGCCATGTACCCGAAATGAGTAAAAAGCAACTGTCTGGTTATATTTTACTGACAAGGCATTTTATTTCTATCATATTAAAACCAAACGATGTCAGGAAAAGCCTTTGCGTTTCATATTTGCCCATCTGCTAAGATGGTCTACTTTACTGAGTGACATCTGCTGTCGGTTCCTAGTTCTGTGGCATTTAGGAGTTCCAACCCTTAATCACACTCATTCATTTTATTTCAGGGGAATTCAGTTAAAAAATCAGGGAACTTCAGCCAGTTTAACTATTTTTGCTGGCCAGAGGCTATGAGGCAAAACGGCAACATACTGAGTTCGCTGTTCAACAGAAATTAAAGGAATAAACAGTAAAAATAACCAGCAATACAGACTTTACAACGTGTGCCATTTCAGTCAGTGTTACAATCAACTTTTGGTATAGTGCTCTTAAACAAAGCCATATCCAAACATGCTGCTAAAAAGGGGGAGAAGGCCATATTTGCTGCCAATACTGCAAAGATGATAGGAAACGAGTGATCCCTGTCAATACAATCAATATGAAAAATCCTGTCTGTTAAATTTGAACAACCTCAAACTATGTAATGAAGATCAAAGTCATTGCTGAAAAGAAATGTGGCCACTGAAAAAGGGCTTTGCAAAGTAGATGTCATATTTTAGTCGTCTTTTTGAAAAGAGAGCAATGGAGACAATGAAAAAAGGGGAGATAAGTGCAGCGTTTTCGTATTATTTTAATAAGCAGGGCAGGTTGTATTAAGATTAAAATTAGTTTGGGAAAGTCCTCAAGGTCAATGTAAGTAGCTTTTACTGGCTGTGATGACAAATGTGGTTTTATCAGCATTTAAACTCTCTTTGTATATGTTCTTGACTCACAATCATAAACCAGCAAGATTATTTTTCATGTAAGTATCTAATTCGACAATAAAAAAAGAGAATAAGATCAAGAGATTTGGAAAAATTATCAACAAAGTTCAGGCATTGTTCTTTGCCATTTGAACGATATATTTTAAATAGACAAGAAGCTCCTGGATTTGGTGCTTACACCTGTTACAAAACCAATATTCATCCTAGCTTACATTACGAGTTTTTTCCTGAGAAAAGGGAGGAAAGTGAACATACAACTGCAATCTAGGACAGGGTTTACCAAGACAGTCTTGCAAGCCACTGGCTTTCAATATAATTGTCTATATCAGTATTACTTAATACTATTCCTATTACTCCATATTGCTGTTATTTCAGTAATCTTAAACTAAGATTATTTAAATTAGAAGTCTGCAGTTTGGATGTTTGTCTCTACCTTGACCAGAAAAGCTACGCTCTGACTTTGTGAACAAATAGATAATCAAAATTCAAGTAGTAACCTAGCAGGAACTGAGGGCAAATCCAGCTGGGGAAGGGAGGTGTCCTTCACACTGCTTCCAGAGATGGTAATAAACAGTTTGTCAGCTCGGAGCAGAGCAGCAGGGGCAGGATGTCACGCTGTAAATCTTCACACCCTCCCATCCTCCAAAGAAAAACTTGTACATAAAACCTTTTGAATGAGATTAGAACCATCTTATTTTCCCAGGTTTTGAATTAGCCATGAAAATAGGAAATAAAACATGCCAATGATTACCATAAAGAAGTCTACGTAAGTTGCTGCATTAGAGAAAAATATTTCTTTCTTAAGCCAAGTATGTCACAGCAAACCTGATGCCTCAGTGAGGTGCTAGTTAGATTTGACTAAGAGTTAAGATTATACTTTCAACATTACAGTTTTCAATGTGTAATTATCTATTTGAGGAGGGGGGGAAACCAAACCAGCCCCTGATCAAGAATAGCCAAATTTTTTCATTACATATGTATAGGGAAGCTTCTACTTGGGTTTCAGGAAAAAAGCATTTTTCTCCTTCAGAGTTATTTTCCTCCTTTTGATAGGCTTATAGCTGAAGTTCACAGACTTCTAAAACTTGGAAAAAAACTAAGGTAGAGACAACCTTCATGGATTTAATTTTAAATGATACATTTGAAGCTCAGACAGCAATTTTGCCTGTTATCAAAAACAATGAGCAGCTTCTGTTATAAACCCCAGCTATTTTCATATACTGGATATTCTGAAACACTAATTTATTTGACTTGTGATTCATGTGCTTGGATTTTGCTCCAAGCCAATTTTCAATAAAATAAAATTTGCTTAAAGTTGAATCCAGACACTGATGTTAATAGGGGAGGGTTCTGGTTGGCAAAGCATGGGAATGCTAAACAGCTCCTGACTGCTGCTTTAATTCTACCTAAGATAAACAGGAAAGAATAAAAAAGGGAAACAAAAGTATGCTTCTTAATTGCATTTGCTGCTTGTTTCAGAGGATTGGTTACCCATACCCAGGACATGACTAGCACAGACCACCTGCAACATGTCCACCTGAGATGGTCATGACTTTTTTGCCTTTTTTTTCTGTAAGTCTTGTTAAGCTGATTTTGGTTCCCTTCAATGCCATCAAAACTACTAGTCAATATCTTACATACTTTACTTTTTAAAATATCGTGTACATACAAGTACTAAGAGCATAGTATTTTAGGAGAGATATTATGAAGGCACTTCATAGCAGGTATTTGTATCCAGGTATTCAGTTATTAGTATCTAGGCTGACGATGGCAGGAAAAATTAATTCTCACTATGACTTTGCCTCCAACTGTGTCAGATTTACAGAAACCCGAGTCATAGGGCTGTTGGTCTCTAGGATTTCTTAACAACGTTGGTTAGAAGCTGGTGTTTTGCTGAGATAAAACTGGGTGCCATCTGCAAGGGAAGCAATATTTTGCTCTTTATAGATTGTGACGTCCTCTGCCTCTTAACAACCTCTTGATAGTTCCTGTGGGTGCTTCCGTGGATAAGCAGATATCTAATGCTGGTTTTGAGAAGAATGAGTCTAACATGGGACTGTACAAGAAAAATTCACACAAGAAATTTGTAGAGGTTTGAATTGTGTCTTGACTGTGGCCTGAAGAACAAAATGAAGCTGAAAAAAATCCCCTTTAGCTAATGCTAGAGGATTGCTTTTATTCATTTTGTTAATGTGATGAATAATGATTAGTGTTTGCTAAGGATTACGATTTGCTGGTATCGCTTGAATTAAGCCAAACTGGATAGTATAAATTACTAGTGGTCAAATTTGGCTGGCTTGCAAATAGTTTTTTCCAAATTAATGAACCATACAGTTTGGTATAATGAATGCTCTGTGGATCCTGATTTATTTTAGGTGTATGTTTATATTGGCTTCTGATCAAGAACCAGATGATTTTAACCATGTTACCATGTTAAAAGATTGAACCTTCTATGCTGGATATACCAGAAACACTGGTACAAAAATGTGCAACTCACTGTTCATCCCATTCTGCCTCTGACAACTTCCTCAAGAGATGGTTGCAAGAGCATTTTAATTTTTCACTGAAGCCACAACTCTGAATTTAGTTACAAGTGTGATTTGTAATTATGACACATTTTAGATCTTTAGACTGTTTTTAAAAAGTTTTAGAACAGGTTCAGAGTACAAATAAATATTTGCATAAGAAATTTTAAATTAAAAACTTTAAGAACTGTACTCTAGTTTATAACTGTTGTCTACCTTTACATGGGAAGAATTAAATATCTTTATTGCTGGATGCTTTCTTCCTCCCTTGTGAGAAGAGCATTTTGACTATCTGCACCCCTGTATGAGTTCTGATAAACAACCCGAAACAAATACCTGACTCTAGAAAATGAAAATGTCAAAGGTGTTTGCCTTTGGTAAAAATCAGACCTACTCTAATATTAGTAATAATCATGGCTTTTGAAATTCAAAGGCTCAACTACTTATTTTCTGGAGGTTCAGAGATCAGCTAACTTCTGTTCAACTGTCAGCTTTAGGCTGTTACTCATTTTTGGAAATGCTGGGTTGTTACATCTAAATAAAAATAAGGGATTGACAAGCTAAAAGCTTCTACTGTGAAACTGTAAAAGATGAGAAGAATAATTAGTAAATATATTTGATAAAAATTAATCAGAAAGGCTTCAGAAATGAAGTTCTAAAAATTAATCAGAGGTTGAACCCCAACTGGACAGGGCCCTGAGCGAGCTGTCCTCACTCATGTGGTCCTTGTTGGAGCATGGGGGGTGCACTGGAGCAGGTGACCTCCCAATGTACCTTCCCACCCACCTCCTTCCAGGATTCCCAATAACAGCAAATGCACTTTTTATGAATTATTGCAGCTAATTTCCTTTAGGTGAGAGGTAATGTCTGAGGAAATACTTATCTGGCTCGACTTCCTCTTGGTCTATTTATATTCAGCGATATGATGGGCTTCCTGTGCTCACACGAATCTGTTCTCTTCTAATGAACAAGATCAGATCACAACTCATATTGCTTTTTGTGTTGAGAACATTAAGGAGAGGAACTAAGTCAGGAAGAAAGCTGTGTTTCCCTTATGCCAGTTTCCAATTTATTCTGATATAAAGATGCTCAGTTATTTATAGCATCTCTTTCTGAAATACAGCCAGCAGGTATGTGCTTGGGTAATGTGTCTGTTGCCAAATAAATAATTGCATGATGCTTCTAAATTTAACCACATTCTTAAGTGCACTAACATCAGACAAAGGCCGTTGCTGAAAGTAAAGTGAGCAAACTTGTTAAGAGATGGATGTAATGGATACCCAGGAATTGCAGCTACTGAAACAGTAATATCACTAACACCCCATAAATGCTCTCACGGTGGTTTTTGACCAACTGACCAAGTAGTAAGTCCTGTACTCGATAAGCATTTTCTACTGGCATTCTTGTATTGTATGCTTCAACATTACTGCCATTACATGCTTAATGTAGGACTATGTGGAGATCCTCTAAGTGAGAGAGTGGCCTTCCAGTGAAGCTGGGCAAAATTTAAATTATACCATCTTAAAGCAGTTCAGTAGTACACTAATATGTATCTATTTGTCTAGCTCCGTCCATTTAGCAACCTGGGTCAGCTTCAAAGGTCAATAATGAAGATAATGAACACCATAAGATACTGATAAGGGATTAAAATACTGCAGGAAGGTAAATGATGTTTTATTTAGACTCCTACAGCCAGTCTGTTCTAGAGAGGCAGTAGAAAACACACATTGGTCCCAAAAACTGCTGTGTAAAAGGAGATATCTTGAATATACAGATTTGAAAGTCCTTTCCTTGCCTGGTTTAGCGAAATTCCCTGGCACCAAGAGAATTTGAGAAATACTTTTTCTCAAGCCAAGTCCTCAGATAAGTTGTCTCTTTTTTATGAAACCCTGTAAAACTCATTGCCTGCATTTACATCTTTATGTGGGCAGATAACAATTAGTTTGGCAAAAGCTTTTTTTTCCTTAATTTTCTGTCCGGCTTTTCTATTTTTATCTGCTTTTGCTTTCACAGAAACCCCCTCTCTCGCTCTCTGGAAAATCACCCAGGAGCATTTTGCTGAGCTGGGGGCTTCTCTGTTCCCCCCTGGGAACTACAGATGTTTTGTTGTTTGAGTTAATTCAAAAATGCACAGTTTTAATCACACAAAAGTGTTATCCTCATACAATGATATGAGCAGGATTAAGATGAAAGTCAGTCTGTAATCCAGCATTTATTATTTGCAGCAATCAATTCCATAATGGCCCACGTTCGACTGCGAGGCAATGGCTCGGCCACCTGCCCTGGCTCTGAATCCTGAGGCTCTCTTTATCTTTTCTGCTTTTCTCTGTGTAGTAAATCCCAACAGTGTCAGAGAAGCCCTGGTATGAAAGTAATAAAGACAATATTTCATTGTAACCTTGGGCTACCCAAAGCAATACAAATCATTTCAACCCAAGGCCATTAAAATGTCTTTCAAATACGGCATTAACTTTAAACCCTGGTTTCGATCTAGGTATTATCAAGGCAGCCCTTCTTGTATAACTCGGCAAAATCAATAAACACCACCTAACATTTCCACATGCTATGTGAATGTGTTAGCTGATGTTACTTACCTGTCTTATTCTTTCACATTAGATGTAATTTATAACCTATGCACCTACACAAAGGACTTGTCCATCAGAAATGTGAAACTAGTAGGTTTCATGTCAGGCAATAGGAAATGGCAATTTGGGTGGTGAATCCAAAACATTAATATTGTTTTAGTGGGGGCAAAATGGGAAATGAAGCAAGCAGAAGAAATACAGAACGGTGAATGACATCAATTTCAGCACTGATTTATAGAACATCCTCAATTTTTTTCCAATACATAGGAAACATTAGGACCAAACAACCTGGGTGTTCAGATACATTCAGTGCTCTGTTCTTGTTGCTTAGAAGGGACTGTATCTGAATACAGCAACAATCAAGATTCATTTCATAATCTTCATTTCTTATGGACATGAGTGTTTTAAATTGCCCATTGTAAAAACTGGTTTTATGCATTATTTAAGTTCAGCTCAGACAGGGTTCTAACACAATTTTAATAGCCAGTTTCCTGGCAGATAAATCCTTTAGAACCTCATGCTACCCCGAAAGTGCTCCACGTTTGCTTGACGTGAGATAGCCTATCTGTCCAGTTGCCACCCTCTTCCCTGCTGGTATCCATATGAACACAGCTGTATGGATGTGCCATGACCACACAGCAAACCTGGTGCTTCTTGAAAGGCACTGGAGCAGGAGAAATTTGGGTGACTGAAGGAAATCATCCACGCAAGTGACTAAAGTGAAGGAGATAGATCAACATGCCCAAATTATTTGACATCACTGTTTCTTCCCTGTTTATTTCTGGTGTTCAGCTAACAAGATAGGGAGGGATTAAAAAGATAAAATACTCTTTCATGCTGAATTCAGAAGGGGCTTATTTTTCAATTTGGCATTTCTCAAGAGACACCAGAGTGAATTTGTGCAGCAATTCTGAAGGAAATTGCTCATCTCTCTCTAGTTCTACTGAGGGCAAGCCCAGTGCTACCTCATAAACTGGCTATTAGAGCATTTGTCAGTCGTCCATAGCGCCTGCTAATTGTGAAACTGACTAAACAGAACTGGAAATTAAGAGAAAACGATCAGCAGCGGTTCCTCTCAGCCAAAGCTAAGGCCTGTTTAACAAAACATGTTTGGATATGTGAATTTCTATTGAGTGGTCTGAATCCAAGCAGAGGATAAATAGACGACATAAAAGCAGTACTGTCAATATAACAGCTGCCATCAGAACTGAATTAAAACATGATAAAAATATAAATGATAAGTGTCTTCAGACTGTAACATGGGGCCAAATGCAGTCATCATTGTTCATGCAGCTGAGCCAAAGTGGATTTGAGATGTTTCTGGCGGGAAGAAGGAATTGCCATCCTGCGCAGATGCTCTGCAAAGCCCTCCAGATGTTGCTCTAGGGCACAGTCTGGAGAGACTGCTATTTCCTCCACAGAAATACATGAAGATCAGTGAATTAACTGCACTATTTATGTAATTTGGTAATTTTTGTAAGATTATCTTTTGTCCACTGTGGTCTTCTACTGGCTGAGGTTCACAGGGAATTAAATGTGTTTTCTGAAGCACAGAAGCTTGGCAGGTAAGGACTAATTCAAAGGGCACATTCAACAATTCTTATAATTCAACAATTATTATTAAAAATAATAATAATAATAAATAATAATTACCTGTAGTTTTAACATTCATCAGGGCAAAAAAAGGTGTATTTCCACCATCTAACACCATCAATTACGTTTTATAATTTAATTCTGCAAGACTCACACTGGTAACCAAGGCAGATTGCCACTACAAAAATGAAGGAAAAAAACCTTAGCCTGAAAAAATATTACTTCTTTTGTTTTTTAATGAAGGAGATAGGTAAACACTATCTGTGCTTTGTCTTCAGCAAACATCACTGAGACACGCAGCCCATGGAGCTGCTGAGTAAAACAGCTCTCATGTAGATCCTAGCAACCTCAGTAGTTCGGGAAGAGTAATAGAGGCTGCTGGTTAATGATCCACTAACCTGATGTCTTAGGGTGAGGTAGAACATGACATGAAAAATACCTTGGAGCCATTATATCAAAGATCTGCATCCTAATCAGTGACCCTTACAAATGTCCTAATCAAAAGCAATAGTTTTCTCCGTTGTACTTACTAAGGACTGTGAAATCAGCCAGCATTAAATATAGACTGCAAATAAACTAAGCCACTTGGACATTATTGGTAAGTGCATTGCACATTCTCCTCACCTCTTAAAATAAATGACAGTATAAATATAAAATCAACACAGGTAATACAGTTACTCTTCAGATAAGTACAGCTGATCATCCAATGGATTTAAAAAGCTCGAGAAATTTAAAGAGAAGACAGGGGTGATTGCTCAACCAGAAAACAAAGTTGGAAGAAAGGAAAGTGTGTTGAACAAGATCGGAGAACTTATTTGTTTAGTTACTGCTTTTAGAGATTATACGATAAGATTGTCAGTGAAATATTTATGCATGTAAAACTAGAAAGTTTAGCTTTTTATTTCCTTTAAGGGAGGATAGAAAACAGGGACAAAAGGGGTACCACTGAAAGATCATCTGAGTAATTTCTCTGCATCCTGAAGTAGTGGGGTTTTGTCCTTACCAAAAAATCCTGAATAGTTGAACACCAAGAATAACATTTCTTCAGTAATATTTTAACCATATTAAAAACACCAGATACATTTATCCTTGCTATAGGGCTCCATTAGAAAGATATTAAAGAAGATTGATGAGCTGCAGGTAGGTATGGCTAGTGATTGTAATAAATTTGTTTCATTCATATGGAACCCTGCAGATTTTATCCTTGTCAGATATTGTAATCAGCAATAAACTTAGTCATCTGATGGATGTTTAGTCAAAATGAGTTGGAACAATAGAAAGTGCAATAGAAACAGATAGCAGAAAAGTGACTGGATGATGTGAAAGAAGCTAATGCATTAACTTTTTGTCAGCTCTGAACTGAACTGGTCAGGCAGTTGGACTAGGTCATCATTGTAGGTCCCTTCCAATTGAGCTCTTCTACTCTACCCTGGAAGCAGCAGGAGAAAAGGGCCATTCTTACTCTACGAGTAAGGTCCAAATGCTTCTGGTTCCAGACCAATTTGCAGATCATGAATGACCCATCTTTTAGATAATACCTACTGGCATTTTCCTGAAGGGACAAACAGAGTCCATCTGGTAAAATCACAAACACTCTCCCAGATTAAAGCCTACTACTAAAATCTCATACTGAAAACTGTTTTTAATGAAGATTAATGTGCTAGATGCATGTTTTGCTTTATGTCAAGTCTTTTCTCTAGCAATAGCAGGGGCTAAGCATGTGATCCATGCAGTAAAGATACCTAAGGAATTTCCATGTCAAGTCTGTTGGTTGTCCAGGCATTGAAGATCACCTTTGTTCATGCTTCCTGCATCTTCAATTCTTTCATGTAAACAGCAAATAATACTCTCAGAGAGTTGCACCCTTTTTTCCAGCTCAGTAGTATTCTCAGTGCTCACCAGAACTTTAGGAACAAGTTCTTTTTAGTTTATTTATTGCAAGAAGAGTTATTCTGCATCATATCAAGCTCCTTGTAAGATGTTTCATTTGTCACAGTGAACATATACTCAAATTTTTTCAAGCATGCCATGGTTTTGCCACTTTAAATCTGAAGTATAAAAACTGTGGCAAGTCCTGGGGAAATGCATAGCTGACACAGACTTTTTGTACATCCTCTTCTGGATGCCAGGAATTCTGTCATGGTCACCACTTAGCTAGCAGAAAGGTATCTCAGAAGACTACATTAAGCATAAAACAGAAAAAAAGATTACAGTTAACTTTTCTTGGTATGGTATGGGCACAGGTACTGACAGATTTCAAGCTTTACCTCACATTTCTTGATTTCTAGATAAGGTTTTACATACTTCTACTATTTCCTTTTTATATTAGCTCTCTCTTAACTTCACTGCAGTCATTTGTAGGATAATAAATGATGCTTACATGAAAGTAGTAATTGACCACAAGATCCCAATGAATAAGAAATCAGATCATCTCCATCAAAATGTGCTGTTTCTGGATATCAGCCAGCAGTGCACAGAATGGGTAACACTGAGCTGCTGAGAGGTTTCATTCTTAGGAATTTGTGGAAATTTTTTTTTTGCTTTAGTACCATATTACTTGTCACCTTATGCATTTCATCTCAAATTCCCTTTTGCATTAAACCAAAGTCAATGGTACACATATGTAATGACCATAACTCAGCTAAAATCAATTAGGGAAAGATGATTTATAACTAGAAAAAAATGAAAATATTGCAAGTCATGTATTTGCCATAGAAAGGTAGTTTTGGAGGTGATTGAAGGTAAGGATTGACCCAAAGTAAAATCTGTTAGATGTGGGCACCCAACATTTGCAAAAGTTCTTTATTATGATTTTTTGTAAGGGAGAGTCCAAGCCCAAGGTTTTTCTCTAAATAAAGCAAAAAACTTTTGAACCTTTGGCTAGTTTTTTGCTTGCAAGACTGGCTTGATCTTAAAAAAATGGAGCTGAAATGCCAAATGTTTGAAATGTTCAAAGCCATATTCCCTCTCAGAAGATAAAAGAAAACCCTTCGGTCCTAAATCAATTTTGATTTAATATAAAATAGTAGCTGAGGGTAGATTATTTAGGAAATGGGGGGAGAATTGCTAGTTTGCTCTAGTAATGACAGCAGATCTTCGTGATAATGGCATAAAAGTTGAAGGGAAAGAAATTCTAAATTAGGATCCTACCTTACAAACGTGTATTTATCCTGTACATGACACTGTCAAAGTCATCCTGTTCTCAGAGGAGTGTTCAAGAGTGTTCATAACAAAGCTGCAGAGTGTGAGCTTTCCTTATCAAGTTACTCCCATTTTTGAATATTGTTTAACAGGTAGAAATGATCTAACAATACTAAGACATAAGGAGAGAGCTACGGAACAAAGATTTTCAAGGGAATGTAGTATTTTCTGTTAACAATTTTCACATTGTGGCACAGACCACTTTGAGGAGTACCTGCCCTGGAGGCCAGGCTGAGTGCTGGTACTCGCCACAGCACCTTTGGATTCAGTTTGGTGTTTGACTCAGAGGCACTGCAGAGGAAGGAGGGATGGGAAGAGCCTGCCAATGCTGAACTGCCCATGCAGAGTATGCACAGCCCACATACACCATAGCCACAGTAGCATATGCTTGAAGAGGACACCCAAGGAACAAGGCATGAGCAGAACCAATTGCATGCCTCACTCCTTGGCATCACTGCTTTAAAACCTTTCCTCTTCTTCTTATGGGATTTCATGGATCTCTCTCTTCCTGTGTTTAGCTCAGTCATCAGTCTTCTAGTACTATGAGTCGCCTTCCATCACAGTGGCCTACACAAATGACGGATCATATTCATCCCTGGAGAAGTCCAGGGACATAGCTAAAGGGAAAAGCCTGAGATTTGCAGTGTGAAATAGAGAGTATTTCAGCTAATGAATCAGACTAACATTGTGTGGCAGCTGGGTCTGGTAGCTTTTGTGCAATATCCTGCAATACCAGGATGTTGAATTAGATGTTCTGGCTTGAGAGAGCCCAAAGTCATTGCTTTAAATATCTCAATTAACAATCCCACTGAACACTAAGAAAACTGCTATACTTTGTCTTTCACATGTCACTGTTTGGTCTCGGAGAAATATAGTCATGGATGATTAAAACATCTGAAGTAACTGAAATTTTCTTCACACTTGAGCAGAGTGCATGAATGTAAGCAACACCCAGGCCCTGGACCAAAAGGCAGTGCCACCAGCTACAAGTGAATGCTGTATGGCAGACAAGCTGCTCTCATTCGGAAAGGATACTGCATATTAATGTGCCTTACTAATTACCTTTTCATTCTAATTAAGCCTTCATCTTAAGTGCACCTTTTCAACTCCATTGCTCTTTAAAGGGCAAGACTATGCAGGATATCAACTACTTAAAAATTCACTAGGGTGCTAACCCTTCCTGACCACAGTTTAAAAGGATCTGGGATTTATGGTGAAATCAGACCTATGGTTTTTACTTCATTTCCCAGTCCTCCTCTGCTTATATACCTGCAAATACAAAATTCTGTCTGATAATTAGTGGTGAGAGAAATCAAAGGGTATGCTGTTTAACGTGGTCAAAGCTATGTGATGAATTCAGTACAAAGATAGCCCCAAATGATTACAGCTTAAGCTATTCTGCATTTGATAGAAAGTGTTAAACATTCTTTAAAAAAAAAAAAAAAAGGCAATTCCCTTGGATGAATTCTTGAATAGGGTTATGATTAAATCAGACATTTGGGAATAAGCTGGAAACAGGATTCTAAAGCCAAGTACTGCTGAGCTCAGCAGCAGTCCCCCAGCTCATGCCGGTTTTTATCAGTTACAAAACCAATCTGCCCTGTATTTCAAGCTCAACACAAGCACACAGGGAAATGTGATACAGTTTGAACTTGGAAATGTGATACATTTTGAACTTCAGGATGAAATCTGATTTACTCAGACATGCATCCAGCCCTTTCCTGCTCCATCGTACCAGTGATTTTACTGGTTCCTACTGGTATAGGTTAAGGTATTACCATATATTCCTGACAATCCTGTCATATAGGGTATTTCTTACTCAGCCTGTTCTTATCCTTTTTCTATTTTACTTTCTCCAGTTGAAAGGAACTAAGACTATTAGTGAAATCTTAAGTCTAATTCTGAAACTTCTGGGAGCCTGCATGCTTCTGCAGTTCACCTGCAGCAGATACCAGCCACTGAGCTCTGACAGCAGACATTTACCTATCAACCCATTCAGCTTACACTGCTGTTAACCACTCTGGTTCACTGTAAGAATAATCCTTAGAAGATTTTTGTGATTTTTCCTGAAAAGCAAAATTCTTCCATCACCGTAAACTTGCAGCGTTGTAAAAGTCACCTATCCTCATGCACAGCCAAAAGTGAGAGGGCTTCTGCAGGCAAGTGACACATCCTAGCAGATCAAGTGAGCTGCTCCCCTTTCACTGGCTGAATGACACTGCAGGTGAGTCTCAGGGTGGTTTTCATTGGGGGTGCCCAATATTTATGCAATAATTCAGTTTAGGAATTGATACATTTTTCTGGCTTTTTAAAAACAGTAATTCAAATGTAAGGATAGATACCAATAGAACTATTAATGTTGCAGTCAGTTGCAGGGTGACAGGTAATGATGACCTCAAATAGTCAAATGAACAACTCCAGGTACAAACAATTTTTAAGGATGTATTCTAAGCCTTCCACAATTTTGACTTTCAATACATTAAAAAACCCAAGCTGCTTGCCAAGATACCTGATAGCTCTTATTTCCAGCTGAGATTTCCAGAGTTTAATCACACGTCTGCTGAGGTACTTGTGGAGAATTACTTTTATAAAAATAGGAATATGATTTTGAAACACATATCATTTTGGGTCCACAGAGGAAGCAGGCTACATTTCCTGCTTGCCTTTTTATTGAACCACTGATATCATAAGAACATTTTTCTTTCATATTTTGAACACTGAGATATGAGTTAACAAATTGTGTTCCCAATTTATTTGCCCTTAGCCCAAGATACAACTCCTGCTGTAATTCTGCCACAACTCCACAGTGAAAATGTGCAATAACTTAGAGCAGGTATTCTAAACAATACAGCACACAACCATGCCCTTGATAATATGACCTAAATAGCATTTAGTTTTGGTCTATCCTACCTACTGTTTGCACACATGTTAGAAACAGCAATACTCAGCCATAACATGGAATGTATTAAGGGTTTTAAATGTTAAAAAAGTTTGTTTTGTAGAAAGAGTGATCACGCTTCAGAGAAAGAGCAGAAGATTACAATGTTATCCATCAGATTGGTTACAAAATAAGTGAAAAAACCCTCAAACTGAACATGTCTTTGCCTCCCACCATTGGAGCACCCACTGTAGTTTCTCCTTTGCAAAATTTAGATTAGGAGCTCTAGATTAGGAGATGACAAATATGCTGCATTTAAAAGGATTTTTTTAATCCCTCATGTGCAGTGGAACATTGACTAGAAAGGTAAACCTGAAGTTGAGGGCGATTTTTCTTTGCAGAAATGACTTTTTACACTTTCTCAGGTGAAAGAGTAAGCTAAACTTACCAAGGGAAAATTGAAGGACGGATGCAGTAGTTGTGTTAAGGCCAGTGGTGGTCTACAGGAAGAAAAGCAAAGAGCAGAGAGGTTGTGTTAGATCAGCAAAACAATACATTCATCAGTTGTTTTTCTTTGAAAGCATGGAAACTCTCTGGATACCTACATCTCCAGTGCATAAAACTATTAATCGCCAACCCTTTAAGGTTGAGCGATCATTGACATTTCTGTTAAGTCATTTTGATTATTGATATCTCATCACATGTCAAAGCTGGATTTTTTTTCTTTCATCGTATTAATGTCTACAATGCAAGCACATTTATGTGAAGCACTGGTGCTTGACCAGCATTTAGAAGACTGAAAAAATGAACCCTGGAGTTTATGGTCAGCTTAGTATAAATCTGTATACACAGAATGGTTTTCACTTCTCCTAACACAGAACAAGAACCAAAAATGATTGTAAATAAATAATAAAAATAAATAAATCTAAAATAATAAAACTAAATATCAAAAGGGAATAACAGAACCTAAGTTGTCAACAGTAAAGCGAACGAAACCTTAGTGAGACAGCATAAAATATACAATGAAATTTTGTAGTAGCATCTACATATTGTTGACATCCAACCAAGACCCAGAAAACGGCAGAAAACACTGAGCGGCTCACTCTGTGTTCAGCACACCACCCTCCCTTAAGGCATTTCTTTCTTCCTTCCTTCTTTCAAAGCCCCCATATTTCTGTAGTTCAAACTAGGACTGTTTTCCTAAAAATATTATAAGATAAAAAGCACTAGAGTGTTGTGAAGACACCTATTCATTTGCAATTGATTATGAAAGTTGGACTTTATGATACTGCTACATAACAAGCAAGGCAGAAGCACTGCCTAAAACACACTGCCTGATCTAGTTATTCTCATACTAAATCCAAACCACAGCACTGTATCACCTACTAGGAAGAAAACTCTATACCAGCCAAACCCAGAACATCATTATAAGCAGATTTTAGAGGTTACATTGAAGAAGGAAAAACATACAAGTTGAAAGACAATGGCAACATTAGATCAAAAGAGAAAAGGAAAAAAGACATGGTCTGGCTAGTCAGTAAAGGTTACACAATCATAAAAGAAGTCATCTAATTGAAAGAAGAGGGATAGCAAACAGCTTAAATAATTTCATCTGATATTGTTGTCAGTGATGCCTGTATCATAGATTTCAAGACCTTGGAGTTGTCCTCCGTGTCAGACCCTATGCACCAGTAATTCATCCCATGACAGCTGTGACAGACTCTTCCATCAGATGTGCTCCTTGTGATCTGCATCCATGCACCACGGATATGCCACAGAGGAGCCAAACTTCTGAGCAATTTCAGCTCCAGAAGTAAGGTCCTGGGGCTAGCAGCCCTTGGTTCTCAGCGCTCAGCTGGGAATCTGCATGGAGGCAGCTCCAAGAGGAGGACCCAGAGGACTGGAATGATCCTCCTGCTTTGCATGTATGAGTGATGTAGAGGAAACTAAATAGTAGACAAGAATGAAAAAAAGTGGTAATCTGCAAAATACAAATAAACATTTGAGCTAATGGACACTAAACTGTCATTTATGAAAAAAGCCAGCTACCAAGTAAAGAGTATGCTCAATGACTTGGAAGATGTTACATTCGTTCAAGCACCCATTAACTATGGCAGTATTACAAAGGCAATTTTGTCAGCATTTTGTAATGATGAACAGTACAATTTCTGCATAATTTCCCTGAGCCACATGGTGAAAGCAGAGGTTCTTCCCTTATCAGGTATTCCTGTGTTCCTTAATTATGTACCATGCAGATAAACATGAAAACTGCTGGTAGATCTCTTTCACGTCTGAAGTCCTTTATTACCCTGTGCATCGCTGCATGACACTGAACAAAATCTAGTCCTAAACGCAGATGTTTTCTAACTGTTATTTAGGGCTCCATTGACACAGAACAAATGTTATCTCTCAGTCACCTGTATTGGTTTTTCTGTCTTTGGAGACTTTGAAAAGAATTTTCCGTATGTTTGCAAATGTATATTCAGAATGTATGTTCAAATGTATATGATTAATAAAGTCTAGGTGATAGTTCCTTCCATTCCCTTCCATGTACTAATATCAACTTTTGGGTAGCTACATGTTAAATCAGCTCAAATAGTTTATTTCTGTTAAACTAACAGTCTTTCTCCTTGTGAGTCAGTTTTAAGGCAGATTCATTTTCTAGTGTGGTTTGCCATGAAGCCCACCAATACTCATACAAATACCACTTCTCCCCCCAGCAGGAGGACACAGGTGGTGATGCAGAGAGCAAAAGAGACTGAACTTCTTCCATTGCCAGTGTGCACCTAGTTGAGGTATGCATGAAATTATGCCTTTGAAAACAATGGATGGAGACCTGCATGAGTTGGCATGAGGTTTTGGTGTGTTTTGTTTCTTTTCTACATACATATTACATACGGAGAGGAACTTATAAATATTAAAGAATGGGAAGATTAGCTGATAAAAAGACAACTTGTGCTTTAGGAGGGTGCATGGAAATTTATCACAGCTATTAATGCTGTGTGAACTAGACAGATTCAGTGAGACAGATTCCCAAGGCTTCACAATCATCTCAAACAGCAATTTCTAAAACTACCTGAAAAATTGGCACTACCTCTAGATAACATTTTTTTAAAATAAAGTTTTCCTCTCTTTGCAGTATTTCTCATAGGTAATTTTAGTCTTTAAGCAAAAATAAGGAAGCTGCATTTATATAACTCCTTTAAAAATATCTTCACCCTACCATTTAAGTCCATTCTGTCAGGATTGATTTAGTATTAGGCATCACACTTATACCAAATAATAAAGTGCTTTCTGACTTGAGTTATGAGTACCTATTATACTAGTTTACATTCAATTAATTATGTTGTGCAACTTCTAATTTGAAAACGAAACCCCTTGTCAGTGTTCAGTGGCTCATATCACCAAGAAATTAAATGTATCAGTTATTGCAGAAGAGGGATTCACGTGGACTTAAAAGAGACTATTTTGTGAATCACTTCAGTAATGCTTTAGAAAAAAGCATTAGACTTACTAAATACTTTTTGTAAAGTTCTGCAAAGGACAACTAAGTTCAGACACTGCAGAGAGGCTGGCAGGGAGCCTTCACTGGCTATTTCCCTTTGCTTGCAACATCTCTGAAACTATATATCTTTCCAGGATTTTGCCTGTGGTAAATTCTCACCAACAGATACAGACAGTCGGCATTAAAAAGCCTCTGCCTTGCAGTAACAAGCAGCTGCTGGAAGTCAGGAGAAGAGAGGGAGGTCAAGGAAGCAAACCGGCGGCTGTCACAGCTGTTGATATAATACATTTTGCAAATTCAACTCTTCTTGACTAAGTATTTTAAAGCAATAATGTAGCACTAAAAGCCATGAATGGGAAGAGCAATTTCAAGAGCCATTTCAAACAGAGACAGAATAGGATTCAGCTAGTAAAGGTGATAGACTAAAAATGCATAATGATTGGATACATGAAATAGGTTTTAAAATTTGTGACAGGAAGAGATATGTTGTAAAATTGCAGAAACATGACTACGTATCAGAAACAACTTGGTCCTAAGAAAATAGGTATTTAAACCTATGTCCCTACTCAAAAATAAAACTAGGTCAGACCTCTGCCATGAACACCGTCTTGTGCTCATCCAAAATGCTGAGCCATTAGCACGTTCTTTGAGAAGGATTTGATTTTTCTGCAGCACTACCATAATATTTATAAACACTTTCATTATTAGGCTGCTAACTGTTTATAGGCAGGATGATTTTTTACAGCTGATTATTTAATGACACCATTTTGACATCATAATATTTGTTTCCAAGTTCCTGATGCCATGGTGGTAATATGACAAATACAATCCAACACTGGATTTTGAAGCCAATTCATAATTGCTACCGATAGTCTAAATTAGATATCAGCAGCTAATTAATGACATTTCAAAACCCTCAGAGCTGGAAACCTGGGTTTGCTAAATGTCAAGGAGTGTTACCCATGCTCAATACTACAACTAAAAATGAGTTTAAAAGTTGGGGAAAATATCCTAGTGGTATTACTTAATTTTTGCACAGGACATAAAACAATGTATCTCTTCTCAAGGCAGTTAGTGATTCATACTACATTCAAATACAAAATACATTTAAATAGGATTCAAAGTAGCAGAGAGGCAATTTAGCATCCCTGTCAGGATTCCTCGGCGGAGCTCACTGTGAGGGAAATTCTCTTATATTGGTAAAGCCTCTAAATTAGTTTTATATGTTTATGACTTTCAGTCACCACACCAGCAATATCTACAGTGCATTTGTGAAATTCTGCTCTCAATTAAAGAAGTAAAATTAACCCTGTGAAAAGAATTATCAGTGTCTGAAATGAAGATGCCTGGCCAAAACCACTTCTGTTTTATGGCCCTCTTCCATGTACGCTCTTCAAATAGCTCTAATCAGCCTCTCTCTCCAGTCAGAAGACTGTTGAAAACATAAAAATTAATTTTAAATTACACAGGCCTTGAGTTGACATTTAATTCTTCAGTTCTTTCCAAAATTCCCATTTTATGCACCTCGCTGCTTTTAGCTGCCCATGCATGTGGGCATCGGTTCTACATTTTTCAGTTAATTTTTGACACCCACATGATTCCAAGATAATGCAAATTATCTTGAAATAACCAAGATAACAACCATGTTGTTTCTTACAGCAATTTTATAACCAAACTACCCCCAGACAAATGACTTCTGTTCCCTTCATCATGACCCAATTTGTTAGATTCACTTTCCTGAGACTGGCTGGTCCTTGCTCCAGGCTATGTTAAGTCTAGAGGATACATTGTTCACAAGTGATGTTTTACAACCAAACTAACATTTGTCAACGGTGACAACAAAAAATGGGACACAGCTAATAAAAGAAAAATGAACCTTGTCTCTATTTCATTGTAGGAAATAAAAAGAGAATGATGCCAGTTTGACAACACATTTCTATTTCCTGCCTTTCCAGCTTTTTAATGGTACTTCAAATAACTTGGAGTTACACTGGATAAAGAGACTTTCCCTTGCAAACTACTGAAATAACCTTTGGTTAGCATCTATAGTTTAAAAGACTGGGATGTTCCTAGGGTGCTCTTCTGTGGCCCCATCGCCTTGTTTAAAAGCTTCTCTGCTGAACATCAAACCTTCAGAGCACACCTACATCTCCACAGCTGATGCAGCCTTGATTCAAAGCCTGCGGTCCCAGCCCTGGCAGATGAGCCAGCCTTCACTTACCAGTTCTCTGGGACCATATGGCTCGCAGAAGGTGACAGCGTTGCCGTGCATTATCACACCACACTGCTCTCCAACCTCACAGTTGCTGCATTCAGACCTGCAGGAAGAACGCACCATGTTCAAAATGGAAATCAGAAACAGTACATTTGAGACTGCATCAGGCTTGTAAACTGCAAAGTAAGACTGTTACATCTTGGCATTCAGACAATTGGACTGTTATGTCACAATGGTGTTGAACGTAAAGGTTGAGCAACTGTACGTTTGATATACTAGAGCTACCTCTTGAGAAAGCCCCTTGTGAATAAGTACTTGCTCTCTGCACACTGTCATCCCTCCAAAAAAGGGGGGAGAATCCCTGCTTGTCGACTGCAAAACCATCACACCCTGGGAAACCAAGTTGAAGTCTTACATGTATAATTTGCCCTGACATTACTCTTCTTCCAAAATCCTTACTGCATATTTGATACACCGTATGTAAACCCACCACTGCAGAGTTACCATACAGGAAGCTCAGGAGAAGGGGTTAGGATCAGCCTCTGTCCTGCCCGCAGAGTTATTTACCCAAAGAGCAGACTTGAGGCTGCACACCCTACCCAAAATGGGCACCAAGAGGCTCCTATAGCCCAGCAGCTGTAACACAGGTCTTGCTACTGCTTTCTGCTTGTTTTTGTCATACCACATTATTCTTAGTAACAGAGAATTGCCTTTCTGTTCACCTTTTAGGGGAAAAAGTATGAAGAAAATCTCAGAGAGTCTGGTTAAGTACTGCTAAGCCAATTAACTGCACATTTCCTGATATTTCTTAATTTAATATGAAGGACTTTGTGGGCAGCCTGCCTGCAGAGCAGAGGGAAAGGGTATCAGCTTTAAGGATGGGGGTTATCAGCTCTTGGCATGAGCAGTAGGTTTTAAAAAAACTATGGAGGTGCTCCCAGCCCCTGAGGAACTGCCTGCAATGGGGCTGAATAACATTGCCTTTGGGCACGCAAGGCTCAGCTTTAACATCAAACCTACAGACAATCGTTTGCTCCTAGAGCAACTCCATTGTAAGAAAGAGTGAACTCACTCCAAATCGTCTTATTACTTGCTGATTTTGTCTGTACTTTGATAACTGGAATTATTAGAGAGGTTTAAGTGCAATGGACTGATGTAAGGGGTGTTTAGGAAGTTTTTTCTCTGGTTTCTCTCACACAGGGTGCCTCAGTACTGGCCACCTTTTCTGACGTATAATGTCAACATTGTGTATACAGGAATATATACATATATAATGTGTATATTATGTGTAA